>NC_066617.1:4709752-4817365 GCF_025201925.1 Gopherus flavomarginatus | reverse complement strand
TCCAATTTTAAACTTTTGAATACCATTTGTAGCCCATTTCATGACCTTGCTGTATGATTTGTATGCAATGATTTTTCCCTGTCACATAAGACTATGTATTTGCATGCTATGATCTGTAAATCTATATTTATTCGTGCCATATATAAGCAAATAAAGAAAGTCACTTTCTCTAAGCTTATAGATTTTTTTTTTAATTTTAAGTATAACTGAACTGTACTAACATCAGCAATTGAACTGTGCACCAACACTGGCTAGACCAGTATTAAATAGTATTACTGCAGGTTGACAGCCTTAGAATGTTACCCTAGTCCTTTAGTTCAGAAGGTTCGCTTTTTCTCACCTTTGCTCTTGCAAACTGTAGCACAGCATCAGAGAGATCCAAACGCTGGCCAATGGCATTTTTCAAGTGATAAAAGAGCAAGCAATGTTAGTCTCTTATCGGCCATCATCGATTTGAAGATATGTTTTAATGAGCTGGAGCTTTGAAAACTGCACTCATCCCTAGCCATTGTGACTGGCAGTGTGAGCAGAATCCTCAAAGCTGTCCACACATTAGGAAAAGTGTCCTTCAGCTCTTCATTCTGAATGAATTGGAGAAGTTGGAGTGGAGAGTGCTTCCCATGTGGCAAAATATGATGGATCTTGTCCAATTCGACACATAGGTCTTTATCATTGAGGTCAGAATATTCCCCATGCGTCAGCATTCATTGATGATCTGTACAATGATCAAGAGTCTTTTTGTGTCTGTTGGCAGCTTATTAAGATCATACAAAAAACCCCAGGTCTTTTTTGCTGTGCTTCATTTGTCTGAACCTTTCTTTGATGAACACTTGAGCAGTCTTGACGAGGGAGCAAAAAAAACTCCCTCTTGAAGTTTTCTTTGAACTTCCCTTCACCTCGTCTCTGCACTCATAACCAAACTGTCTCTTCTTCCAATGAATACGAATTTCCTTGAAGACTGTTCAGCTCCTAAGTTTTCTGCCATTTCTTTGGCAACAGTGAGGACCTCTTCAAATCTGTTGTCTCTGTAGGCCACAACGAAATCAAGACAGCATCTCATCAAAGTAGTAGTGGTCATGTTGTCCATCAACTGAGTTTTTATTGTCTTTCTTACAACATTTCCTGGGAATGGGATATTGTGCTAAACCAGTGAAATCAGTGATCTGGTTTGCCAACTCTTGCACCTCATGTTGGATTCCGGCCTGTGAAAGAAGCTGATTGGAACATCTCTGAGGGTGAAATTTGCTTGTACTCAGTTTCTTAATGTTTTAGGCTTAGACTTGCATCTTTTGTTTTACTTTTGCTTGGTAACATACTTAGACCTGTCTGTTATTACTTGGAATCACTTAAATCCTACTTTTTATGCTTAATAAAATCACTTTTAAACCAGAGAAAGTGATTACTAGCTGGGGGAGCAAACAGCTGTGCATATCTCTCTACCAGTGTTATAGAGGGCGGACAAGTTATGAGTTTACCCTGGATAAGTTTACACAGAGAAAAAGAGATTTATTTGGGGTTTGGATCCCATTGGAAGCTGGCTACTGGCTGCTGGAGACAGGAGCACTTCCTAAGCTGTTTTCAGTTAAGTCCACAGCTTTGGGGACGTGGTTCAGACCCTGGGTCTGTTTTGCAGCAGACTTGTGCGCCTGGCTCAACAAGACAGGGTACTGGAATTCAGTGTACTCCAAACTCAAGAGTTCAAAGCACCTCACAAACACTCGCTGGTGTTTCACACGTGGAAATGGTTTTCTTCTTAGAATATTCATAGATTGTTGTTGGAATTAGACATCTCTGCACTGAGTCCTGCAATCACTTTAGACAAAATGGAGGCCAACCTCTCATATCATACTGTTAATAAAGTCATAACTTAAAGCCACACAATCTGGGGATGTTTCATTTTCATTTGAATGTAGTTTTGAATGCATAAAAAATATTATCAATCTAAAATTACATCACTTGTCAACTTCATCCATTCTCCTGCCTCCAATAGTGAGAAGTAACAGCTACTTCAGGTGAAAATAAAAGACCACTGAATTAGCCCTTTCTGGACTAACCTGGGAAAGTTTCTTCCTAATCCAGCTAAGTAAGAAATGTCTAAATGACTTTCTAAAGTTACTGAAAAGATTTCAATGCCCTAAATCTAGTTCCAGTTAACAGGAAATATGTTTCCTAATTGGATAGATTGCTCCTAAAAGACCCCTATTAGTTCCAAAGCATGAATCCACCAGCTCCTGTAACTGAATCACTACACAAGATATTTATGGGAGAACATCCTCATCCCTAATAAATATCACAGCGAGGACATGCAAGATTCCATCTTAAATGAAAAGAGCCCCTACTGTCACATCTCCAGAATTGAAAAGTGATTGAGCTGAATTGGATTTACCAAGTTCACTATGGAGATGAAGTCTGGAGAAGTGTTTAGAAAAGGTGTGAGTCATGAGCACTTTTATACAGTTCCTAGGACTGCCTGGAGGATCTGAGATGCTGTTTGTGGGGTAGGTCCTAATTGGTTACCAAACGAACTTGATTGCCTTGCAAAATCCTCCTTTGGATGGAGCTGTTTTCCTCAGCGTTGGTGATTGTTGGGAAAATCTCAGCCTCAGAGGTTGTGACGTGAACGTTGCACTCTTCATCTTTCTTTCATCCTTAAATGGTATGAATCAACTGCATTTCTCGTGTCATTCCACTGACTTTACTGGTGCTGCAATTATAATGAATGTCAAGGTGATTCTGAGTGGCATCAGTAGTACAACTGGCTATCATAAAGGGAATCCAGTTTGATCCTTTCAATTCATGCTGGTCGTGCTTATGGGCACTGGGCAGTTCATTCTAAACTGGCCAGTAAGGAGGGAGCCATTTTTCTGCATTCTCTCCACCTCCTTTACCAACAGGTTGACCCAATTTCCTTTGAAGTCAATGGGCATCATTCCATTGCCTCCAGCATATTTCCTGTCAGGACCTTGAATTTGAAATTCACTCTTTGGCAGGGGGGATAGTACAACCTCTGTAGACAATTTTAGTCCCACACTGAACTTATAACTAGGTCTTAGCGGGGATTTAAGTGGAGCAGGGGCCTTTGTGATGGCCCTATGCTCTCGGGTCAGTATCATTGTATGGTGAGTAAAACCTGATCTACAACTGGACTTGGGTCACCAATGCCGTCTCAAAGGGCTGCCTAGAGCAGATTTGCTCATGGATCAAGGGGAGAGATGGCAGAGAGGGAAAGGAAGCAGTGCTCATATATGGAAAGGGTTTGAGGTAATTCTTGAAGCCTGTACTCTATCAGAAACTTTCACTCCATCCATGAGAAGCCAGGAATAGAATGTCTTGTGAGACAATGCAGCTGCCTGAACCCAGCAATGAGCCCCAGCAAGAAGCCAAAGAGAGATGAAAATTGCCCCTTCTTGAGGAAAGAGGAAGTGGCTGTGGGATGAGATTTTACATAAATGCTGCACAGCCATAGGGCATGTTGCAGAAAACACTTCTGCCACAATCAGAATGTTGTTTAGAGTGAAAGTTCCCCACCAAAGAAAAACTCCAACAGGTCTTAAAAAGAAAGCTTTATATAAAAAGAAAGAAAAAATACATAAAAATGGTCTCTCTGTATTAAGGTGACAAATACAGGGTCAATTGCTTAAAAGAAATATGAATAAACAGCCTTATTCAAAAAGAATACAATTCAAAACACTCCAGCAATTATACACATGTAAATACAAAAAAACACATATAAATCACTATCTGATCTTTTGTACTTACAACTGGGAAACAGGAAATTAGAAAGGCAGGAGACAGAAAAATCACTTCTCATAGCCGAGAGGGACAGATACAAGACAAAGAATAAAGGACTCACACACAACTTCCCTCCACCCAGATTTGAAAAAGTCTTGTTTCCTGATAGGTCCTTTGGTCAGGTGTTTCAGGTTACTCCTTTCCAGGTGAAAGAGACTTTAACCCTTAGCTATCTGTTTATGACAGTTATGGAGGATTGTATGGTTTAGGGGGATACGGTGGTTAGGGTCGCCGTTACAGTTATGAGGGATTATGTGGCTATGGGGGATTAGGCAGTTATCTGGGTGGTTATGGTTATGGTGGATTATGTGGTTCCAAGGTATCTTGCCATGGGTACCTCAGTGGAAGCTGTGGGCCATGCTAATGCCAGCAGCAACATCCGTGGAAGAAGGAAGGAATTGAACAGCGAGATACAGATTCACCCCTGATCTTTTGGGCATGGCTTTCAGAAGTGCTGGGCAAACAGAGCTCCAGTTGAACTCCGTGGAGCTGTGTGTGCTCAGCACCTTGGGCTGACAGCCGTGCTGCATTTCTAATCTTACGCTTTAGGACTCTTTCTGCCAAGGCTTTCCCACCCGTGTGCTGATTCTCGCTTTCATGTGTGAACTCATTTTGAATTACATGCAGGTTCTTTACACAAACCTCACAGTTTAAAGGGAATAGGGGCCTTAAGACAGGCATCAGTTATATTTATTATGATTTTAAGTCTCTTGAGAGTGGGAAAAAGAGACCTTGGTGTGAAGGAGAATTAGACCCAGTCTGTTCTATTCTTTCCATCTATACCTATCTATAGCCTTTCACTTTGACCTTCTGTGAGGCAAATGTTTAACTGAAGCAGCGTAGTCCTCTGCTTCTGTTTTGCTTTCTTGCTCTTCCGTCCAACTCGGGTAATAAAAATAACTGAAAATGGTTGCAAAGGGAACTTGTTTGTCAACATTTGCAGTAGCAAAAAAAAAAAAGAACATCTTGTGTGAAGTAGAGCCATTGAGGTGGGTGATTGGTCCAAATCCTTCTACTGAAAATATGTTCTTTCTGCTCTAGTATTTTTCCTATACTGTGTACTGCAAATGTCACTCACATTAAAAACTCTGATGCATCACAATATCTGTCTGCTGGTTCTCCTTGTTCCTCCCTCCTTCTTTAAACATTGCCCTGGACAAAATTCATCCCTGAAGAACCAACAGCATCAGGCACGTCTCAAGATGTGACTTTTTGAAGCCCTGGAGCGATAGGAGAATTCAGCCCTTGAAGTAGTTTACAGCATTCTGAGAGGCTTCCACACTGGGGTGCAGTTCCACCTTGCATTACCTGCTCTAACAAAGTGAAGTTAACTCTGGCCAGAACTCCTTGAATGGCAGAGCAACTCTCAGAACAAGATGCCTTTGCTTCTAGAGCGCTTTGAAAGTTTCCTCTTCACTAGGAAGCTCTTCCCAACATGCACTTGTCAAATCACCCTCCCTGCTCTATGGAGCTTCCCTTCCCCAGGGTTTGGGTGTTTCAACAGGGATTATTCATACAGACGAATGCTGGGAAAACTTGACTCACCTGACCATTTGTTATGAGTACTTTATCTGGAGCCGTCAGACCAAACCAAATATCATTTCCATCACTACCTCTCCTCCCAGTGCTAAGAATGAATGTTTAAACCAATGGATCTCTGGCATGTCATTTGAGAGCATTTCCAATAATAAGCTCTCCAAGAGAGACTCTGCTAAAACATCACTATGGAGTCAGCAGCCCTTTTTTAGAATAATCCTCCTTTATCCAGGACATTCTTCTCTTCTCCTCTAATGGAACCTCCAGTAACATGTAGCACGTAGCATCCAGCTAGGAAGCAGCCTTTTAGGACAATTAAGTGAAAAGGGTAAATTCAAGCACCTCTGCTCCCTGACACCAACTTTGCACTCACTTTGCAGTGTTGGAGATGAGCTGAAATTTAGGGCAGCTTCACATTGAGATTTTGGATTTCATTGAGTCAATAAATCTCAGTTAAATTAATCTTCTGACTCTTTGCGCGCACTTGTTCATCTACTGGCCAACGGAAATGCCCACTCCTTGGTGAAATGACATGACCAAAAGTTGATTTCACAAGGATGTTGCAAACACAACTGACTGCCTCCATTCTACCCGCCTCAGTTCTGCCCTTATAGAAAAACTATACTACACTAAAGGCATCTGTAGGAATCATGAAAGACAATGGAGCAAATAATTAAGGAATCAATTTGTGGACTGCTAGAAGATAATGAGGTGATAAGTAACAGCATGGAGATATGAAAAACAAAATCTGTTGTAACAATCTCATAGATTTCTTTCACTGGATAAAAAGGCTTGTGAACAGTGGGCAAGCAGTAGATGTGGTATAGCTTAATTTTTTCTAAAGCTTTTCATACTTTCTTGCCTGACCTTTACTATAATATGGAGATACATCCATCTCCTAGAACTGGAAGGGACCCTGAAAGGTCATTGAGTCCACTCCCCTGCCTTCACTAGCAGAACCAAGTACTGATTTTACCCCAGATCCATAAGTGGCCCCTTTAAGGATTGAACTCACAACCCCGGGTTTAGTAGGCCCCTTTTTATGAAATGTTGAGTTCTCAACACTCACTGAATTGATGGGAGCTGTTTGCACTCAATATTTTTTGAGAACAGGTCACAAGCTTTCCGGAGTTGTGCACAAACCCTGCAGGTATCCAAAACTGGTAAAATGACGAGGAAGTCTTTGACGATATTAAAAGATAACAAATGAAATAGCAAGTAAATCAGAAGACCAATAGTATGAGGTATTATACAAAAAAAGGAGTGGAAAATGGTCAAAAGAAAGAAAGAAAACAGAGTAGCAAGACTATATTTCTGTGGTTTCACGAATATCTGCATCTTATCCCCAGTTCCAAAGTGGTGTATTTCCCACACAATGCTCTTACTTCTTTAATGCAGCTGTAAAGTTTGACACTCAAGTCTCTTTACCGCCATTTTTAATTCCTTGTACCACCCTGGTCAGTCTCAACTAAAGCCAAACGCAATAAAAGCAGAAGTTCAAAAACCTACTCCATTATGTAGCTGCTGTTAGAAAGTTAAAAGGCAGAAAGAAACGGTCCATACCCATGGACAGGAGATCACCTAGTTGAATTCTCAATGACACTAAAGGATTTTGACACTGCTCTGGCATGGGAGAGAGGCATTCCAATCAATGTAGATGTAGGCAACAGCCTCCTTTTGGTTCCTGCTCCATTTGCACTTTACAGAGAGGTGTAATACCCATTGTGTAGTTGAGAGTCAGGCCCACTGGACTGATAATGGAGGAAGCCCATAGCCAGGAAGGCATTTGACAAAACCCATCCAGGGTAACATGGGAAACATGAGGAATGTTTGCAGAGGTGCTGATAAAATGAAGCTCTCTTGTTATATCACACTGAGTTCGGGGTACTCTACAGTTCTCAAAGTACAGCCTACAAACTCAGATGTGAATCTGTATCCTGCCATTCATTTCCTGGTTCTTCCTTTTCCCATAGACATGCCTGCTGGGTTTAACATGGTCCACAGCCTCCTCATTGAGCTAGTGCATATCCTTTAGAAAGTCTTCAAGCCTTGACCGACCATGTCCCTAGCTCAGCTGTTCCAATGATTAACTACCCTCACTGTGAAAACATGGCAACCTATTTCCAGTCTGAATTTGTCTGCTGGTTGCTGGGTTTTTTTTCCTGCCTGTCTCTTTATTGTCAGTTTTACAAACTCTTGATCAGCATTCTGCTCCGTCTGTGGACAGGCCTCCTTTGTGAAGCGGGTAATACCCAATACACACAAGACCCGCTCAAGAGTGAGAGAACCAGGTCTCTTCCCTCCTGCCTGACTGGAGCAACTTCATCCCTTTGTGTGACCTGCCTTAACTCCCAGACCTTAAGCACATGATTTCCAGTACAGATACATAATTATCTGTGCAATGATCTGATAATTAAACATTATCTGTCTGTACACTTTGCAATGATTATGATGACCAGAGAGCGTTTGGTTTTGGGCAGAGCGTGCACATAGCACCCGTTGTAAACTTAACCTGTACACATCTGATCCCAGGGTATCTCTGTAAAACGCAGTGCAACTCTGTGTCTGCTGAAAGTCCTGGGTCACACCTCACCCCTTACACTCTCTCTGCTACTAGCTAATCTGTATGCGTCAGCTTGGAACCCTCTTGCCCAGACAGTGCATCTGCCACCACATTTTCTTTGCCTTGAATATGGACAATTTCCATATCATATTCCTGCAGTGCTGTGCTCCAGGGCATCAGTCTGGAGTTGGTAACTTTTCTGTTGTGTAGCTGTATCAAAGGAGGACGATCTGTAAGGGTCTCCCTTGGAAGCTTGTTCCAATACTCAACTATCATTACAGTTAGCAAGGTTTCCCTAATATCTCACCTAAATCTCCTATGCTGCAGGTTAAGTTTGTGCCATCGGATGTTACCGATGTGGTGCCTCTGCTCTTGTCCAATGTTGATATCAGTCGGCTGTGTGTGTGTTCCCCCTATGTGCTGCCCCAGCTCTGCAGATCGCTGGCACAGCAGACCCCGAGAGACCCCCAATGACCACAGACGCTGATAAGGTATGAAGGCACCCGCCCAGGTTTATTGTCAAATGAAGCACAGTAATAGTTCCCAGCAGACTCTACTGGACATACTACAAATATGTGCCGCCTGCCAAGGGACCGGTTCAGTCAGTGGCAGGACTCTCCACTGCCCCCTTGGCAAGATAAAGACATCCACTCAGGGATGCATTCATACACACAGGTACAAACAAGTTACACATCACTCCTGATGTAGGGAGGTACAACCCCTCTCCGTGTTGGGGTGCTGCCTCTCTCCTAGTACATGTTGGTTGGAACAAAAAACTCATTCCATCATATTACCCTTTTGACCCTGTCTTTTAGGCTGGGTCAGCCTATTCCTTATTATCTCTGAGGAATGCGTTCGTACAGGATGGTTTTGGTGCCATCCTGGCCCATGTTTATCTTATTAGTGCTTGATACCCTTTAGATATGTGTATACGTCCAATTAGCAGCCTTCTTCTTGCCAACGTAAGAAAATGACGCAAAATTCAGGACTATGCCTATAAAATTGGGACATCTGGTCACCCTAGGCTCACAGTTGAACTTTGCTTTTTGTTAGCAAACTCTTGACCATTCCTTTGGCTCAGGCTCAGGCCTCATACCAGGTCACTGATACCAGGGGTTCAGGTTTCAGGGCCTCATCTTACTACAGGTTGTATTGTCTGGGAGAGGCTGAGCAGTCAGGACATCCATTTCTGGGGGAAATAGAAGACTGGGTCTGTGCTGGCGTCACCCTGCAGTATGAACAAGGTTGGTAAGAGCTGAGCTGTGCCTGGCTGCAGATCACACACGCACCAAGCTGGAAGTGGCTGACATGCTGGAGCTTGTTGGGGAGCAGCCCAGGACTGGAGGCTGCAGAAGCAGAGCAGTGTGCAGGGCACCCCAGGTTAGAGCCCGGGTGACACAGCTACTCACTAGTCTAGACTGTGCCCTGGGTCTGCTGTTCAGGTACCATTACAATAGGAGACGCCCAGGGGCTTTCTGACTCAGCGATTACCCTTGCTTCACGCAGGCTTTCCACCTCCTCCAGAACTTGTTGCTGCATTTCCCCTTCAGCCGGGGATGCTCTGCTAGGAGCAGGGCCGGTCCGTGAGGTTTGCCTGGAGTCTGCAGTCTTGGCAGTTAAAGCTGGCGAGGAAAATCCTGTTTGTGGTGCTTGGAAAGGGCCGGCGTATCCTGCTTTGGGGGTGGATCTAAACCTGCCCTGAACTCAGGGATTTCCAGGGGATTCTCTGCCCTGCTCTCCCTGACCAAATCCATTAAAGGGATGGGGACAGTTTCTTCATCAACACAACAAATCAAATTTACTGCCATCTCCCTTGGAGGGTAAGTTTTACTCTATTGATATGCACAGTTTGCACCGTTCTTCTGCTGCTGGGCTTCCTTACATCAAATGTGACGACCTTCACCCCTTCAATCTCCTTCCAATGTCCTTCCTATGATCCTGCCTTTTGTTTCCCCTCACTGGGGTCAGCGCTAACAGCAACTCAGCAGTGTCAAATGATCTTTCTGCAGTTCGCCGATCGTACCAAGTGTGCTGAGTTCCCTGACCTTTTTCAAGGGTCTGTCTCCCTCAATTCCTCATTACCTGTAAATTCTCCTTAAAACGAGTGACATTCTCCACTACAGGCTGTCCTCTTTCCTCAGTGCTGCCCTCTCCAGAGCCTCCAGTCAAATCTAACGGGTCCCCTAACTTGCTTCCCATACAGGAGATCAAAGGGGACAAATCCAGTAGATTCTTGGGGAACACATCTGTCCGCAGTGAGCAAATAATGACATAAAACCTCCCCATCATTCTCATGCCTGGTGATGTACGTTCTTAGCACAGCTTTTGAAGTTCTAATAATCTTTCTACTAACTCAATAGTTTGCGGGTGATAGGGAGCAGCCTTTATATGCTTTGCTCCACGTCATTCCCATGACTTTTGAAAGACTACAGACATGGAATTTCCACCACAGTCTGTCAAGATTTGTCTGGGAAAAACTAATCGGCTAAAAATGGTGGATAAAGCTGTAGCCACTGGTTAGCCTATTCCAGAGCTTAATTACCTTTAGAGTTTTTCCTGATATCTAACCCAGTGGTCTCCAACCTTTTTATGCTGAAGATCACATTTTGTATTTAAGGGCAACCCAGGATCTACTCCACCCCTTCCGCAAAGTCCTGCCCCGCTCACTCCATCCCCCACCCACCATTCACTGTCCCCCACCTTCAATCACTTTCACCAGGCTGGGGCAGGGGGTTGGGGTGCAGGATGGCTGCGGGGTCCTGACTCTGGGAGGGAGCTCAGGGTGGGGGATTGGGATGAAGGAGGGGGTTTGGGGTGCAGGAGGGGTATGGGGTGCTGGAGTGCTGGGGGTTGGGGTGTGGCCTCCCGCTGGGTGGCACTTAATTTGGGCAGTTCCTCATTAGCTGCGCAGCTAGGCTAAGGCAGGCTCCCTGCCTACCCTGGCCTCATGCCACTCATAGAAGGGCCAATGCACCCCTGCAGCCCCAGATGGGGGAGGCAGGGAGTACATGGCTCCACGCACTGCCCCTCTCTGCATCCACCACCTCCACAGCACCCATTGGCCACAGCTTCCCGATCCCAGCCAATGGAAGCTGCGGGGGCGGTATGTGGGACCAGTGACCTCCCGCAGGCAAGCCGACAAATCCGCGGGACCAGGGACCTCCCACAGGCAAGCCGCCGAAGGCAGCCTGCCTGCCGTGCTTGGGGAGACAAAACAGCTAGAGCTGCCCTGGCATTCCAGTGCTCAGTTCATGATCCCTAGCCTCTGAAATTGGGATTTGTAGTGAGGCGGACAGACCTCCCTCCTCCAGAGTGAGTGAGGGAGTGTTACATGCCCCTTGGAGGGCGGAGCCTAGGCCACTCCGCCTCCCCTCGCCGGAAGAACGGGGGCGTGGCCAGCAGTATAAAAGACCAGACCTGCAGCCCGTTCAGGGGGAAGCCTACAGAGGGGAGGGACGTCCCGCTGGTCCTGGAGCAGCACGGAGCAGATCCCCCGCCTGGTCAGCCCCAGCCCTGGATGCGGATGACAACTGGCCCGGAGTGTCTGCTGCCGCTTACCCGGAGGAGCTGGACAACGAGTGGATGCCAGACGTACCCACCCCAGGGGAGGCAGGAAGCGTCCCAGGGGCAGCCCCAGGAGGACTGGTTGCAAAGCCATGAGCCCCCACGTTGGCGTGTTGCAGTCGCATCCCCGCTGGCCCTGGGACATCTGATTTAGCCCCTACCAGAGCCCTGGGCTGGGACGCAGTGGAGTAGGGAGGGCCCACGTTCTTCTGCCCCCCCAGGTGGCCGGCCCTTGTGCCTCTGCAAGCGGCTCTTGCTCTGAAGACAAGTGGCATCAGCCCCCTTGAGACTGTGTTGTTTGCTGGCTGCTGGAGCCCCACCCAGGCTATAGCCAGCCCCCCGAGACCGTTGTTTGCTGGCTGCCAAAGCCCTGCAAGCCCAGGCCCAGGTAAACTGAGACAAGAGTGAGATAGGCTACCACCAGCCTTAAGTGACCTCCTTCCTCCCGACTGAGTGAGGGAGTGTTACACGTGGTACCAGTAGTGGGGATCGATCCCCTCCCTCTGAGACAAGGGGAAGCCCTGATAGCCAAGGGGTTTAGAAGCCTCCCCTCTTCCAAGAGACGCAGAAGATGGAGGTGCAGGATTAAATGGCTCGTCAAAAGCCAACAGCAGCAGCTGGGGCCCCAGAACCGTGAGCAGCAGCAACAATATCTGCATCAACTCATGGCCCTGTGATCGACCCCAGGACCTACCAGCCCCAGCACGGTCTCAGGACCCCCAGACCCCGTCGTACCCGTGCGTCTGACCAAGATGGGGCCTGAAGATGACCCTGAGACCTTCCTAGTCACCTTTGAGAGGGTGGCCTCCTCCGCTAATGACTGATGGCCCAATGGACCACATTACTAGCACCGTACCTAACCAGCCCTACCCAGATCATCTACAGGGCACTTCCAGTGGCCGAGGACCATGACTATGAGCAGATGAAGGCTGCTATCCTCAACACCCTGAAAATCACCTCTGAGATCTTCTGGCAACAACTCCACAAGAAGACCTACTCTCCCGGAGCTCACCCAAGGTGATAGCCCAGCAGATGAAAGAGGCCTGCTGGTGATGGCTACAACCAGACCAACATACTGATGTTGAGGTAGCGGAACAGGTGGCACTGGAGCATTTTCTGCATATCCTGCCAGCTCGCAGGAGGACTTGCATCATGCACCATCGGCCGGCAACGCTGATGCAAGCTGTAGTCCTGATGGAAGAATTCCTAGTGGCAGAGACCCTCATAGGACTGGGGCCCTGGCATCCAGCCGCCGGACCCATCCAGCCCCAGGGGAAGAAGGCTTGAGGCCAGAGGAGTGAGCCCCAACCGGACCTACAACTCTTCAAAGAATGGGTCATTGGCAAAGCCCGATGAGTAGTCTGGAGGGAACGGGGGCCACAGGTTGATGCCTCTCCAAGGGGCCAACCCACAACCGTGGAGACATCCACCATGACACCTACAGTGTCGGACCAGCTCCAGTGCCTGTAGATGGGCCCGTCTTTCACCTGCGGCCACTTTGGACACCTCCACTGGGAGTGCCCCATGATGGACTGCAGTTTTGGGGCGGTCTGCTTGGGAGAGAACCATGCTCGTAATCAGCCTGTGGGAAAACGGACTATCTTCATTGTGCTGAATGAAGCCCCCATCTCAGCCCTTGTAGATTCAGGGTGTGGTCACCATGAGAGCCCGGTCCTGCTCCCTGCCCTGCCACTGGGGGTCATCCAGCTCTGGTGCATACATGGGGATGTGACACCTTACCCCAAGGCCACTGTAACCAAACCCATAAAGGGAAAGACCTAGACCCTGATGGTCGGGCTGGCCCCGAGATTGGCATATCCAGTCATCCTGGGGCAAGTCTGGAGGGGCTTTGCGAAGATCCTTTGGGGCACACAGGACAGGGCCCAACTGTGAAGGATGGTCCTCAAGGGGGAACCCATAGCGGGAGCCGACGTGAACTTGGCAGACCCCAATTGGGAGGACTCAAAGGCAGGCATCCCAAACCCCGACTGCCTGAAAGAAGATGGGGAATACAAACAGCCTAGCCACGAGGGGGTGGATTTCAGTCACAACCAGTGGGAGGATCCGACCCTTAGTCAGGCCTTCGAACAATTAGTAAGGGTTAACAGAACCCTGACAGTGCCCCATCAGGCCACCACTTACCCTCATTTTGAGTGATGGCGGACTGCCTATATTGGATCACCTGAGAATCCCAAACAAATGAGGCTCGAGCCCAGCTGGTGGTTCCCCGCTGCCACTGCCGAGGGATTTTACAGCTGGCTTACTATGTCCCCACAGCACCCACAAGAAAACCTTAGCCCGGATCTTGGCCCGATTCTACTGGCCTGGGGTGCATAGGGAAGTCGGAGACTTCTGTGACTCGTGCTCTGACTGCCAATGAGTGTCTCCAAAGGGAATACCAAAGGCACGTCTCATCCTGCTGCCCGTCATGAGCACTCCATTCGAGCAGATCGCCATGGACATCGTGAGGCCCCTGCCTAAGAGCATTGCAGGGCTCCAGTACATCCTGGTGGTTCTGGAGCCATTCTGCTTCAGAGTATCACCACCTGGACATTTGCTGCCGAGCTCCTGAAAATCTTTGCTTGAGTCGGCCTCCCTTGAGAAATCCTGATGGACCAGGGAATGAACTTTAAATCCAAGTTCCTCCACCAGGTCTGCGACCTCCTGAGGATAAAAAAGTTGCAGACATCCATCTACCAACCCCAGACCGACGGGTTAGTGGGGCACTTTAATCGAACATTAAAAGACATGCTGCGGAAGTTCCACCCGAAAGAGATGAGCCAGGGGGACCAGCTGATCCCCTCCCTGTTATTAGCCCTCCAGAAAGTACCACAGTCCTCCACCAAGTTCTCCCCCTTTGATCTGTTCTATGGTCAGTAGCCCAAAGGGCTACTGGACCTCGTGGGGGAGAACTGGGAGTAAATGCCATCTCCCACGCACAATCTCCTCCAGTACGTCCTTCAACTCCAGGGGCGACTGACAGTGGGTTGGGGACCTGGCAAGGGGAAACTTACAGGAAGTACAGGAGGCCTAGGAACGGACTTACAATAAGGGGTTCTGGGAAAGGACCTTTGCGCCAGGGGACAGGATCTTGCTCCTCCTCCGGGAGGAATCGAAGCTGCTAGCATGTTGGCAGGGACCATACAACATTCTTTGCCAGATCGGACCCATCATGAATGAGGTATCCCAACCTAAACAGAAAAAGAAAAAACAGATATACCACGTCAATCTCTTAAAGGCCTGGTGGGAGTGCGAAGAGCTCTTTATCACTCCGTCCCCCACCCAATCCAAGTTGGGACCAGAATTGCCAGGTCCCACCGACTCAGAAGAGCCATGGTTGGGGGATATCCTAACCGAGGAACAACTGAAATAGGCCAGGGCCCTAGTAAAGTCCTTCCCAAAAACTTTCACCACAAAGCTAGGTCAAGCTGCTTTGGTACAGCATGAGATACAGACTACTCCAAAGGATGTTATATGTGAGACCACTAGGCTGTTACCACACCGAATGCGGGACCTCATCGAACAGGAGGTACAAACCATGCTCGAGCTGGAAGTCATGGAAAAATCGCAAAGTGACTGGTGCAGCCCCATCATCCTGATCCCCCAAAACCAGATGGGATGGTCCGATTCTACATCGATTTTAGAAGGGTCAACAATATTTCAAAGTTCGACTCCTACCCAATGCCGCAGGTCGATGAGCTTCTAGATCGTCTTGGAGATGCCCAGTATATCAGCACGCTGAACCTCACAAAAGGATACTGGCAGATCCCTCTGAGTTCGAGCGTCCGAGAGAAGATGGCCTTCGCAACCCCAACCGCATTGTATCAATTTACTCAAATGCCTATCAGCCTTCATGGCACCACTACCACCTTCCAGAGGCTGATGGACAGGATCCTCCCGCCGCATCAAGCCTATGCGGCAGCCTATCTCAATGACGAGATGATTTACAGCCGCAATTGGGGGGATCACCTCAACCAAGTTGCCGCCATCTTATGAGCCTTGCGGGATGCTGGACTGACCGCCAATCCTAAGAAGTGTAAGATTGGCTGGTGGAAGACCACCTATCTGGGGTACACCCTAGGGCGGGGCCAAGTACAACCCTTAGTGGGGAAGGTGCAGATGCTACATGCCTACACCGTGCCCACAACGAAGAGGCAGGTGAGGCAGTTCCTGGAGTTAACTGGCTACTATCACCACTTTGTCCCCAGGTTTGCCTCCATCGCCGTTCCACTAACCAAACTCCTGAAAAAAGACAGCCCCCAGCGTATCCGGTGGACCCCCGAGTGTCAACAGGCGTTCCAAACCCTTAAAGAGCAGTTGTGCCAGCCCCTGATGCTCTTCAGCCCTAATTTTGACCGGGAGTTCCTCCTACAAACCGCCGCCTCGGAGATGGGCCTGGGGGCGGTCCTTTCACAGGAGGCAAATGGGGAGGAACGCCTCATATTATATATCATTCTGAAGTTGTTTACCCAGGAGCAACACTACGCCGTGATTGAAAAGGAAACTCCAGCCGTAAAATGGGCTATGGACGCCCTATGATACTATCTCCTAGGCAGCCCCTTCGTGCTGATCACTGACCACGCACCCCTTAGGTGGCTACACACAGCCAAGGAAATGAACCAATGAATTATGCGTTGGTATCCAACCCTGCAGCCTCATGCCTTTACTATCTGGCATCGGCCAGAAGGGACCATGTGAATGCGGACTTTTTCTCCCGTTTTAGGGGACGAGGAAGGAGCCGTCTTTGGTTTCCCGGAGACGGACTTAAGGGGCACGTGTGTAGTGAGGCAGACAGATCTCCCTCCTCCGGAGTGAGGGAGGGAGCATTACATACCCCTTGGAGGGAAGAGCCTAGGCCGCCCCGCCCCCCTCACCAGAAGGACAGGGGCGTGGCCAGCAGTAAAAAAGACCAGACCTGCAGCCCATTCAGGGGGAAGCCTGCAGAGGGGAAGGACGTTCTGCCGCTTCCGGAGCAGCACGGAGCGGATCCCCTGCCTGGTCGGCCCCAGCCCTAGACACGGATGACAACGGGCCCGGAGTGCATGCTGCCGCTTACCCAAAGGAGCCAGATGACGACTGGATGCCAGAGGTACCCACCCAGGGGAGGCAGGAAGTGGCCCGGGGCAACCCCCGGAGGACTGACTGCAAAATTTACCCTCACCAGGATTTCTTCTAACCTGAACAGCATAAAATGCCTCCCCTCAATTGTAGGGCACAGAATATCATTGCAGCAGATGGAACTGTACTGATGTACCCTAGATGAGACTCCTTTACAAAGCAATGTTTGTTAAGGAAAGGGAAATGCAAAGCTTTCTTGAATGAAAGACCAAACAGCCCCAAATTCAGAGGCTAGGAATCATGAACTGACTACTGGAACGACATCAGAATCTTATCATGCACTTGTAAAGTTCATCTCATGCAGCATTTCTCAAATGCAGCCACCAATGGAGTTTCTTGCAGCCTCCGAAGCATGGGCAGGGGTTGGGGGCAGGGAAAGCAGCCGTCCCTCCCTGCAGTACCCAGCTGTTGCTGCTTGTTAAGGGTCTTCCGTTTGCCCTGTTCCTGGTTCCTGTCATGCAGACAGAAAGCTGAGAACGGGAAGTCTGAAGTGCAGGCAAGGTGATGTTTACTGGATTCATTCAAGCAAGCATGTCCATAGCTCCGTGCCCTGGAAGAACCCTTTTTCCCAGTGGATCAGTTAGAAGGCATCGTTATACCTGTAGTGCCCGCACTTGTCTCACCTCTTCCAATTTGTGGGAAGCTGGGGGCTTCGGTGTCACCTTTTCTGTATCCCTAGGCAGGGGGAAGGAGTGAGGTTGTGCTTCAGTCAGGGACAGGCATTTCTTTGGCTTTTTAGTGTTTCCTATCACCATCGCACTCCAGACAGGCTGCTTGACCTTATCTCAGGAGAGGAGTTTGAGGTGGGACTGTCCTTCAAGTGTACACTCATAGGTTACACTCCCAGCATACCCAGCAACACTTTTGTCATAAACCTAGTCCCAGATTTGGACCTTAGCGTCCAAAATATGGGGGTTAGCATGAAAACCTCCAAGCTTAGTTACCAGCTTGGACCTGGTAAAGCTGCCACCACGCAGAAAATTAGAGTGTTTTGGGGCACTCTGGTCCCCCTGAAAAACCTTCCCTGGGGACCCCAAGACCCAAATCCTTTGAGTCTTACAACAAAGGGAAATAAACCTTTTCCCTTCCCCCCTCCAGGTGTTCCTGGAGAGATACACAGAAGTAAACTCCATGAATCTAAACAGAGGGAGTCCACCCTCTCTATTTCCAGTCCTGGAAACACAAGCACTTCCCTCTTCACCCAGAGGAAATGCAAAGTCAGGCTAGTAAATCTAACACACACAGATTTCCCCCTGACTTCTTCCTCCCACCAGCTCCCTGGTGAGCTGCAGAATCAATTCCATGGAGTTCCCTACTAAAGAAAAACTCCAACAGGTCTTAAAAGAAAGCTTTATACAAAAAGAAAGAAAAATACATAAAAATGGTCTCTCTGTATTAAGGTGACAAATACAGGGTCAATTGCTCAAAAGAAATATGAATAAACAGCCTTATTCAAAAAGAATACAATTCAAAACACTCCAGCAACTGTAGACATGTAAATACAAAACAACAAACCATCTTTGTACTCACAACTTGGAAACAGAAGATTAGAAAGCAGGAAATAAAAAAATTCACTGCTCATAGCCGAGAGAGTACAGGCAGAAGACCCAAGAACAAAAGGCTCCCACACAAACTTCCCTCCACACAGATCTGAAAAAATCTGGTTTCCTGATTGGTCCTCTGGTCAGGTGTTTCAGGAACTTCTTTCTAGGTGTAAGAAGCATTAACCCTTAGAGGAGTTTGAGGTGGGACACTGGACTGAACTTGTTCGTCCATAGAGATTATGGGCTAACAAGGAAACTAACACTATTAATGCTATTCCAGCCATGTCCTATGTGACATTTTCTTTAATGGACAGGAAATCCCAAGCTGTGATAAAGGAAGTGGCGGGCGGGGGGGGGGTGTAGCTCCCTTTTATGGAAACCCCACCAACCAGGAGCTATAAAATCCCTCTAAGTAGCTTATCTCTAATTTATCTCCCTAAAAAGGGTAAAAAAGTCTCACTGCTCTGCATAGGTAAAGAGAAGAGAGTGGGCACCTGGCCAAAAGAGCCAATGGAAAGGTTAGAACTTTTACAAATTGAAACAAGACTCCCTCTTTTCTCTGTTTGTTGTTGTTCTCAGGGAGAGGCAGACAGGGGACAGTTATGCTGTGAGAAGCTTGGGCCAGGTATGAAAAATCATCAGTATCATACCTAGAAACTATTCATCTAAACCCCCAGATATGTAATTAGATCAGGAAATGTCTAGTATGACACAATTAGGTTTGTCGGTTTTATTTCTTTTTGGCCTGTAGATTGCTCAGTGCAAACCCCAAGTGCTTTTGTTTTGCTCGAAACCTTTAGTCTGGCTCTCAAGAGCTATTCCTGATGCATAATTTTTGTAGTTGTGTTTTTTTTTAAATCGAGCAAAAACCTGAGTTCCCAGATGTATTTTCTTCTTTTTTATTAATAAAATGTGTCTTTTTAAAGAACAAAATTGGATTTTTAAGTGTTAAGAGGTTTGTGCACATGTTGTTTAATTAGATGGTGGCAACAGCTGATTTCCATTTTTTTCTCCTCAGCTCTTCCCAAGAGGTCTTGAGAGTATCCCACAGGAAGGAATTCCCAAGTGCGCCTTCCCGGGTTTTCAAAGCGGTTTTGCTTTGTCAGTTGTGATTGAAACATACTTTGACCAAAGAGTGGGTGTTTCTGCTGGCCAGTAGATGAGCACATGTGGGCAAAGAGCCAGAGGAAGATTAATGTCACTGAGATTTACTGGTGCAATGAAATCCAGAATCTCCGTGTGAAGCGAAACTAATTTTGCCCGATTGCCGTAAATCTTGTCAGCTCATCTCAAGCAATGCAAAGTGAGTGCAAAGTTGATGTCAAGGAGCAGAGCTGGTTGAATTTACACCTCTCCCTAGGTTGTCATGAAAGCCTGCTTCTGAGATTGGTGTTACGTGCTACTTGTCACTGGAAGTCCCGTCAGAGGAGAAGAGAAGAATGTCCTGGATAAAGGAGAATTATTCTAAAAAAGGGCTGCTGACTCCATAATGATGTTTCAGCAGAGTATCTGTTGGAGAGTTTATTATTGGAAACGCTCTCAAATGACATGCCAGAGGTACACTGGTTTAAATATTCAGACTGAGCATCTGGAGGAGTAGTAGTGATGGAAATGGATTTGATTTAATCTGATGGCTCCAGATAAAGTACCCATAACAAGTGGTCAGGTGAGTCACGTTTTCCAAGCATTCGCCTGTATGAATTGAAACCCCAAATACTAGGGAAGGGAAGCTCCATAGAACACGGAGGAGGATTTGTGTAGTGCATGTTGGGAAGAGCTTTCCAGTGAAGAGCGAAACTTTCAAAGTGCTCTAGAAGCAAAGGCATCTTGTCCTGAAAGTTGCTCTGCCATTCAAGGAGTTCGGGCCAGAGTTAACTTAACGTTGTTAGAGCAGGTAATGCAAGGTGGAACTGCACCCCAGTGTGGAAGCCTCTCAGAATGCTGTAAACTACTTCAAGGGCTGAATTCTCCTATCACTCCAGGTCTTCAAAAAGTCACATCTTGAGAAGTGCCTGATGCTGTTGGTTCTTCAGGGATGAATTTTGTCCAGGGCAATGTTTAAAGAAGGAGGGAGAAACAAGGAGAACCAGAAGACAGATATTGTGATGCCTCAGAGTTTTTAATGCAAGTGACATTTGCAGTACACAGGACAGGAAAAATACTAGAGCAGAACAAACAGATTTTCAGTTTTTCAAGAAGGGCTGCGACCGATCACTCACCTCAATGGGATCTATTTCACACACAATGTTTTTTGTTGTTGTTGCAGCTGTAGATGTTGACAAGTCCCCTCTGCACCCATGTTAAGCTACTTTTACTGCCCCAGTTGGTGAAAAGCGAGACAAAGCAAAACAGAAGCAGAGGACTAGGCAGCTTCTCAGTTAAACATCTGCCACAGAGAAGGTCAAAGCAAGAAGCTAAAGATACATATTGGTGGAAAGGATAGACCAGACGGGGTCTAACTCTCCTTCCTAGCAAAGTCTCTTTTTCCCACTCTGAAGGGATATAAAATAATAATAAATGGACCTGATTCCCATCTTAAAGCCCTATTTCCTTTAAACTGTGGAGTGACTGTAAACAGCCTGCCTGTAATTCAGATCAAGTCCACAGGTGAAAGCGAGAATCAGCAGACGGGTGGGAAAGCCTCGGCAGAAAGAGTCGTAAAGCGTAACATTAGAAATGCAGCACGGCTGTGAGCCCAAGGTGCTGAGCACACACAGCTACACTGAGTTCAGCTGGAGCCCTGGTTGCCCAGCACTTCTGAAAACCATGCCCAAAACCTCAGGGTTGAAGATGTATCTTGCTGTTCATTTCCTGGTTCTTCATTGTTCAACAAATATTCCTGATAGGTTTAACATGGCCCATACTTTCCACGGAGGTACCTATGGCAAGATACCCCATAACCACATAATCCCCCATAACCGTAACAGCCGCTGTAACCAGCGTATCCCCCTAAACCATACAATCATCCGTAAAGGCCTCCATAGCCATACAATCCCCCATGACAGAATGAGCCCCTGAAATCAGGTACGATCACAGGCGCTCCTACAGCTTCCACTTCACTCTCCTAAGAGAAATGGTTGAGAGTTGGTCCTGGGAGGGTCATGACAACCGGTGAGGGTCTGATCACCACTTCGGAGACAGGGCACTTCCTAACACGTGGCTCGTTGGAGCTGCCAGTGACTGGACTGGGGCGGGCCACCCCACCTTCTGGATAGCACAGACTGGCGAAAATCATTTTTCTGGGATGGAGGTAAACCTGAAACACACAACAGGGACTAGAGTCAAGAAAAGGTACAAGGGCTGGTGGAAGAAAGGCTTCGTAGCTCGGTGTGGCCCAGGAGAGAAAGGAAGAATGGACTATGTCTCTGTGTTCATGGCCATGTCTTTCTTTCTATAGCCTCTTTCTACACCTCTTGTCCACTCGCACTAAACTTCCCTCCCAAACGTCCCCCTTGTACCCCTTGAAATGGCTTGTTCTGAAAAACGTTGACTGGAATAAGTGTCACTATTTCTATGCTGGACACCAGGGATTCTGTGCCCATTTTAGACATTTCTCAAAGAGAACATTACCAGGATCATGGTAATTTCATCCTTTCGTCTGAGGATTTAACCTCTGCTTGCAAACCAGTTGAGTCTGGTATCCCAGTGTTGTTCTTTGAGTTTCCAAAGCTTGTGAGTCAACAATACTTGCCAATGAATACACAGAAAGCTTTACTTTTCTCCATATAAATCACTAAGGACAAGGTCCTCAGTTGGAGGGTTCAGGTCCACTGACTTCCATGGAGGGACACTAAATTACATCATCTGAGGAAAAGCACCTTCAATGGGTATTTCTGCTGAAAAGAGCATAAGAATTGCTAGACTGGATCTCACCACTTGTTAGCTTAATCCATTCTCCTGTCTCCAATAGTGATCAGTAACAACTGCATCTGAAGAAAGTAAAGGACCTCCGAAGAGGTCTTTTCTGGACTAACCTGGGAAACTTTCTTCCTAATACGGCTAAGTGAAAATGCCTAAATGACTTTCTAAAGCTTTGACGTTCCAAAGTTACTGAAAAGATTTCAATACCCTAAATCTATTCCCAGTTAATAGGAAATAGTTTTCCCAATTGCATATGTTGCTCTAAAATAAATCATGAATCCACCAACTCCTGTAACTAAATCACTACACAAGATAATTACGGAAGAACACCCTGATCCTTGATTAATATCACCATGAGTACATGTAAGACTCGGTTTTCCCTGAAAATAACCCCCACTGTCACATCCCTAGAGTTCAAAAGCGATTGAGTTGATTGGACTTACCCAGCTGAATGAGGAGCTGAAGTCCGCAGAAGGGTTTAGAAGAGCCCAGAGTGATGAGTGCTTTTACACAGTTCGTAGGACTACCTGGAGGTTCTGGGATGCTGTTTGTGGGGGCGGTTGTAATTTGTTACCAAATAAACATGATTGTCTTGCAAAATCCTCCTTTGGATGCAGCTGTTTTCCTCAGGAGTTGCGATTCTAGGCTGAATCTGAGCCTCAGAGGGCATGACATGCACATTGCACCCTTCATCTTTCTTTCATCATCAAATGGTACTGGCCAACTGCATTCCTTGTGCCATTCCATTGACTTTATTGGTGCTTCAATGAGAATGAATGTCAAGATGATTCTGAGCGGCGTCAGTGGCACAAATGGGTGTCATGAAAGGAATGCAGTATGGTCCTTTCCATTCATGCTGGCCATGGTTCAGGGCATTGGGCACTTCATTCTAACCCCGTCAGGACGGAGGCAGCCATGTTTCTGCATTCTCAACGGCTCAGACCCCAATTGACTTTGAAGTTAATGGGAGTCATTCCAGTGCCTACGTGCATATTTCTTTTCAAGGTCTTAAGTCTGAATTTCACCCTTTGGCTGGGGGATGATACGATGCCTATGAACAACTTGAGTCCAATTTTTAACTTCCAAACTGAGTCTTAACAGGGTCTCCAGTGCAGTAAGGCCTTTTGTGATGGCTGTTTGCGCAGGGATAAATCTTCTCTTATGGTGAGTAATACTTGCCCTAACATTGGACCTCCACTTGAGTCAGCAATGTTGTCTCAAAGGGCTGCCTAGAGTAGATTTGCTCCTAGGTCAAGGGAAGGGATGGCGGACTGGGAAAGGAAGCAGTACTCTTTCGTGTCAGGATCTCTCCAACCATGAGCAGCCAAGAAATGGACATCTTGTGAGGCAATGCAGACGACTGAGCCCAGCAAGAAGTGGAGGAGGGATGAAAATGACCCCTTCTTGAGGAAGGAGGAGGTGGCTGTGGTATGAGATTTGACATAAATGCTGCACAGCCGTAGGACATGTTGCAGAACAGATTCCTGCCAGTATCCGAATGTTATTTAAAGTGTGACAGATATCCGCAAGGGCGGAGTCCATATCCAGGGAATGAGGCAGAGGAGTCTGCCTTTGATTATGAGGCCCCGAACCTCTGGGAAGTTGAAGCAACTGTGCTGACTTACACCAAGGGGCACCTTCATTTTCCAGTTAAAATATTTCAAAAACTACCAAATGCAAAACTACATTGAAATGAAAAGGAAACAGCCCCAGATTGTGTGTCTATAAGTTATGATGCGCTTAACAGAAGGACAAGGGAGCTTGGCCTCCATTTTGTTTAAAGTGACTCTATTACTCAGTGCAGAGGTGTCTAATCTCCACAACAACCTATTCCTCTTCTTAGAATAGAACCCTCTGCAGGTGTGAAACACCAGTGAGCGTTTGTGAGGGGCTTTGAAATCTGGAGTTCTGAGGACCCTGAAGAACTTTCAGCTCCAACGCCCTGACTCTCTATGACTGAGAGGTGTAGAAAGACAACGACGTAGAGATGACCTGGGGGTCAGTGGCAGGACCAGAAGTAGAACCCAATACTTCCAACTCCTCCTACCACAAGCAGGGCTGTCACTAGAGAGGGGTGAGGGGGTAAGATGCTCAGGGAGTAGAGCTACTAGAGTGCAGAAATGGGGCAGGTCAAGGGTAGTGACCTCCCCTGTCCCGCAGGATCGGGCCCAGCCATGTCCAGGTGGAGCTTAGGGTTCACGGGCCACCGGGCCCAGACAACTGGAGGCTCTCGGGAACTGGGACACTGATGGGGTGGCAGGAAGGGTGCTGAGCACTGCTTGGCTCCTACTGAGTGTGCTCATTGCTCAGTAACATCTGCTGAAGCAGCTGCGCTTGCTGGTGATTAAAATGGTGAAAGGGTGCAAGGCAATGGGGGGCATGGGCATTGTTTGAGCAGGGGGATCAAACAGCTGGAGGCAGGGGCAGAAGGGGACCAAGGAGCAAAATTGGAGCGGGGGGAGAGTAGGAGCCAGGGTTCAGTCTAGGGGTGAGGAGCTGGCAGAGGGCAAAGCTCCGGCAGAGCGTGGGGCAGAGGGGGTCACAGATACCCCCATAGGCTGAGCCGCCTGCCCTGTTGGCGGGTGCGGGCAGTCAGCCTCCCAGGCTTAGCAGGAAGTGTTCAGACAGGAGAAATGAAGCAGCCCTGGCCGTCTTAGTCAGCACTCGGCAGGGCTAAAACACGCCCTGCTCCCCCGCTTAGCTCAGCGTTCCTGTTACTGGGACCTCCTCTTCCTTGTTGCCACCCCAGCCTGATTCAATCCTTATTACAGAGAGCAGAGTAAGGAGCCTCCCTCCGACCCCCTGGGATAACGCTCCATTAACTGGCCAGCGAGGTGCATTGACACATCAGAGAATTAACAGCTTTAGCGCAGCCTGGCCCACGATGCTGAACACGCCCAGGCTTTTCTTTTAAAAGGCCTCTAATGTGGGGCTAAGGACAATTTTCAGTTGTGCCAAGTCAGCTAAAAATCCAAGCTCCTGAGTGTCCAGGTGAAGGGACCATTATGGAAATCTGCACTGTAGACAGTAGTCTATCTAAAGGTGCATGTGTCTTGTTAATTCTGTTTTCTCCTAGAGTTCCAGGAAGAAATCACAGCCGGTGTGAAGCAGGCTGTCCAGCACTGTCTATGATTCGGGGGCGGAGGGGCATCTCAGAAAGATATAGCTAAGGGTAGCATAAAATCCCTCTTTCCTCTGTAAGGGGTTAATTCCTCTTTCACCTGTAGAAAAGGGTGAAGAAGCTCAGGTAACCTGGCCGACAGCTGACCAAAAGAATCAATAAGGGGACAAGATATTTTCAAATCCTGGGGCAGGGGACAGGAGAGGCATTATCTGTCTGTTCTCTGTGCTTGTTGGGCACATCAAGGAAGCAAGCAATCGTTATTTAGCAAGGAAATGCGTTAGTTTACTTTTCTTTTGGCTTGTGCTTTCCTTTGTGTAAGAGGGAGGTTTATACCGGGTTTTGTAACTTTAAGGTTTTGCCTAGAGGGGAGCTCCTGTGTTTTCTTGAGTCTTTTGTTATTCTGTAAAGTACTTACCGTCCCAATTTTACGGAGATGATTCTTTTACCTTTTCTTTTATTAAAATTCTTTGAAGAACCTGATTGATTTTTCATTGTTTTAAGAGCGAAGGGTTTGGGTCCGTGTTCACCTGTAACATTTGGTGAGGAGATTATTCTGCAGCCTCCCCAGGAAAGCGGGTGTAGCAGTTTGGGGGATTATTCTCAAGCCTGCCCAGGAAAAGAGGTAGAGGGACTTGGGGTGATATCTGGGGAAGGTAGGGCTCCAAGTGGCCTACCCTAAATGTCTTTCATGTGGGTCCCCACGTCTGTGCCCTAAAGTTCAGAGTGGGGAAAGTACCTTGACAGGAGCTAAGACTTGAATTTTCAGAGTAAGACATGGAGTTGGGACACTAGAGCCTAATAATGTGAGTAGGAACTTTGGCATTCAAATCCCTTCGATAAGTGTGAAAAATCTCCCCCCTCCCCTCAATTTTTAATTGAAGGTTTCAGATGAAATTGCCTAAATTTCCTCCATAAAGGATGATTTCGTTATTTTTCTGCTACCTTCTGAAGCAGCTGGTAAGTGATACTCAGTAAGACAGGATACTGGATTTGATGGGCCACTTGTCTCTTCCAGCCTGGCAATTGCTACACTCTCATGTGCCTAAGTAATTCTAGGTGCAGATCTTCCTCCGGTCTAAATTAGTGTATCTCTAATGAAGCCCGGGGAGACTTACACCAGGGGAGATTTACACCAGGGGAGGATGTGGTGATTTGTTTTGAGTAAACAAACCCACCACTTTTGTTTAGTCATCAGTGAGTGTTGGTGACTTTCTAAGCAGGTGGTGTTTAGCCGGGCTGGCTCCAGGCACAAGTGAAGCAAGCACGTCCCTGGAGCGCCACATGCTAAGGGGCGATGTAGACGTGCGGACTCACCCGTGCGGCGCCTCCCGCTGGTTGTCCTGGGGAATTAGCTCTTTCCAGCTCCAGAGCGCCCTCTGCAGGACAGTGATCTTCCTATCCTCTGCCCCCTGTGTCCCTCCCTGGACCCGGTGCCCTTTTGCCTGGGGTGCTGCCCCCTGGCACTAACCCCCAGTCTTAGGGTCTCCCCTCCCCGGGAACCCTCACCCACTATCCCCACCTTGCCTCAATAGACAGCTACTGTCAGTCATTGTCTAGCCCCACGGCCTGGGGCAGACTGCAGTATCAGCCACTCATCACTTGCAAGGGTGGGTCTGGACCTGCTGCCTTGGCCTACCCTGGGCTGCCCTCTGCAACCCCCAGGACCCCTTGGCCTCTGCTAGGACGCAGCCTGGAGCTTTCCAGGCTAGAGCTCCCCAGCTCCTCAGCCCTGCTTCACTCAGGTACTTTGTCTCTCACTCCTTGCAGACAGGCCCTTCTCCCTCTGCAAACAGAGAGAGACTGTTTGCTCCTGGCTTCCCTGGCCACCTTCTAAGGCCCTGTTGCTCAGTTTGGGGCATGGCCCCAAATGCAGCTCTAGAAAGAGGAGACCCTGAGATAGAAACCTTGGTATCAGAGGCCCGGTTTGAGGCCTGAGGCCTGAACTAAAGTAATGGTCAAGACTTTGCTAAGAGAAAGCAAAGTGAAGCTGTGAGTCAGAGGCAGGCCCTGCTCACACAAGCTGCCAAGGAAAGGGCTGATGCTGCAGAGAGAGACATAGCTGAAAGGTACTGGACACCAGATAGCAGAACATTCGCATACTTGTACAGTCCCTCAGATAACACGGAACAGACTAACCCATCCCAATGACAGGGGCAAAAGAGTAATATGATGGCTAGAGTTCTTTTCTTCGAAGCAACATGTACAAGGTTAGAGGCGGCACCTTAATACATAGAGGGGTTGTACCTTGCTACGTAGAGGGTTGCACCTCATACGTCAGGAGTGATGTGTAGCTTGTTTGTACCTGCGTATAAGAATGCATCCCTGGGGCGGTGTCTTTGTCCGGCTGAGGGGGCAGTGGAAAGTCCCGTCACTGACTGAGCTGAGTCCATTGCCGGGGGGCACATACTCGTAGTATGTCCTGTAGAGTAAAAATCTAGAGGGAACTATCATTGTGTTTCGTTTGACAATAAACCTGGCCGACGTGCCTTCGTACCTTACTAGACTCTGTGGTCATTGGGGCTTTTCTCGAGATCTGCTGTGTCAGCTATCTGCGCAGAGCTGGGACAGCACACAGAGGGAACACACACACGCAGCCGAGTGCTATCAACATTGAAGAGAGCAGAGGACCGTACCGGTAGCATCTGACAACAGCAGCCACTTCCCCCAGTCAGCCAGGGTCAGCCACTTCCCCCTTGCCCTCTGCAGGGCTTTTCCAACCCCTTCCACGCTGGAGTGGGTGGTCACCCCGCTGCAGGCAGCATTCTGTCCACTCGTGGGGTGGCAGAGTCCGAGTGGGTTTATTTATTTATTTTTTTCCCCCCTGCTTCTGCAGTTCGGGTGGCGGCAGTCCAAGCCGGCTTTTTTTTTTTTTTTGCATGGCACAGGAAAAATGGTAGAGCCAGACCTGCTACTTAGTGTTTGCTTTTGATTAACCCCCCCCCACTTTTGTTTAGTCATGAGCAAGTGACTTGCTAAAGTATACTTTAGGCCAAAGAGATAAACAAGGATTCAAAAGACCTTGCTGATTCAACCACCACCGGCTGTCATGTCCTTCCCAGGAGCCATTCTCAGCTCTTTCCCTCATCTCCCTGGTTATGGGAGATTATATGGTTATGGGGGCTCACACAGTTAGAAGGGTCTTTATGGTTATGAGACCCATATTGTTGTGGGAGATTATATGCTCACAGCGGTGCATATGGTGGTGGGGGAATGTAGAGTTAGGGGTGGATGGCCATGGGGCCATTGGTACCTTAATGGAAACCATGGGCCATGTTATTCTAAGCAGGTTTGGGAAAAGGAAACTCCATGAAATGAAAGGCATGATAGAATTAGTGAAAATGTTATTAGATGGACAGGTGATCCAACACCTGTGTTCTAGTGGGCTTCTTGCACCTCCCTGTGAAGCCCCTAGGACTGCCCACTGTGGGAGAGAGGCCTGGTCTTCTGTAGCAATGCCTATGTTCTTCTGTAGGAATAGTCTGATCTAGAAGACTAGAGCTGCATTACTGATAAATCAAACCCAGAGCCAGATGGCTAAATCTCCCCTCACCACCTGACTATTTTATCATGTCCGGAACAAGGTAGGCTGATCTGGATACATTTTTCCTTTTGTGTAGTCAGATCAAAACACTGATTGGTGGAGTAGCTTCATCTTCTGGGAATGGGAACCCCCCAAAATGTTAAAGAAATATGTGGTGGGACATGTAATCTTTTTATCTGCTGTTCCTGCAATATGAAGTCATGGTTCAAAAAGGGATTTAGATAGAAGAATGACAGAATCATAGAAGTGTAGGACTGGAAGGGACCTCGAGAGGTCTTCTAGTCCAGTCCCCTGCCCTCAAGGCATGACTAAGTATTATCCAGACCATCCATGACTGGTGCTTGTCTAACCTGCTCTTAAAAATCTCCAATGATGGAGTTTCCACTACTTTCCTAGGCAATTTCTTTCACCACTTAGCTGCTCTGCCAGTTGGCAAGTTTTTCCTAATGTCCAACCTAAACTGCAATTTAAGCTCATTGCTTCTTCGCAAGCAGTCATTTTCTATTTTGCATGTGTGAAACTGATTCTTTCTTCCTAAGTGGAGTAGTCTGCATTTCTTGTGATTGAATTTCCTCCTATTTACTTCACATCATTTCTCCAGTTTCTCCAGCTCAGTTTGGATTTTAATCCTAATCTCCACAACACCTGCAACCCCTCCCATCTTGGGATCATCTGCAAACTCTAGGACTGTACTCTCTCTGGCATCATCTAAATCACTGAGTAAGATATTGAACAGAATCGAACCCAGAACTGATCCCTGTGGAACCTATCTTGCTATTCCCTTGACTGTGGACCTCTGATAACAACTCTCTAGCAATGGTTTACCAAAAAGTTATGCACCACCTTTTAGTAGCTCAATCTACGTCGCATTTTGCTAGTGTATTTATCAGAAAGTCAGGCAAGAAAGTATCCAAAGCTTATTACAACTAAGATATACCACATCTACATCTACCGCATGTCCCCTATCCACAAGGCTTTTTACCCTGTCAAATAAGCTCTGAGTTTTTTTGAAACAATTTGTTCTTGATAAGTTCATGTTGACTATTACTTATTATCTTATTATCTTCTAGGAATCTTCAAATTGATCCCTTCATTATTCGCTCCATTGTCTTTCTTGCCTCCTACAGATGACTTTGGGGTAGTGTAATTTATCTCTATGGGCAGAACAGATAGAGCCAGCTGTATTTGTAATATCCTTCTGAAATCAACTGTAGATCATGTCATTTGACCAAGGAGAGGACATTGCTGCTGACTAGTTGATAAACCCATATGGGCAGAGATTTGGAAGGTTAATTGAATTGAGTTGTGCTGGTGCAATGAAATCCAAACTCCCAATATGAAGCTGACCTATTTCTGCCCCATTGCCCTCGATCTTCCCAGCTCATCTCCAGCATTGCAAAGTGAGTATAACATTGGTGTCAAGGAGCTGGATTCTAAAGGCTATATTTCACTGGGGGTCCCAGCGGAGCAGAAGATTAGAATGTCCTCGAAAAAGGAGAACTATGCTGAAAGAGGGCTGCTGGCTCTATAATTCAGTTCCTGCAGAGTTCCACAGGTTGACTGAGAGTTGTGTGAAGAATTACTTCTTTCTGTTTGTTTTAAATCTGCTGCCTATCAATTTCATTTGGTGACCCCCTAGCTCTTGAGTTATGAAGTGGAGTAAATAAGACTTCCTTATTTATTTTTTCCACACTAGTCATGATTTAATAGACCTCTATCATATCGCCTCTTCTTCGTCTTTCTTCCAAGGTGAAAAGACCAGTCTTATTAACATCTCCTCATCGGAAAGCCGTTCCATACCCTTACTGCTTTTTTGAGATGGGGCAACTACATCTGCATGCAGTATTCAAGGTGTGGGCATGGTCATGGATTTCTCTAGAGGCTGATAGGGAAACCCCACCTTCCCCGACCCTACTTTACCCAAGGCCCCAGGCTTTTTGCTGAGAATAGAGTAAAAGTAGGCCTAAAAGCCTTTAGCTAGGAGCAAAAGTTTTAACTTCTGCTAAACTTGTTTTTTTGTATAAAGGGCATGCTGAGGCAGAAAGATGTGGTCAGGGCCCCAAAAAAGAGGAACTAGCTTGATACTAATTGCCCCGGCGTGGCCCAGGCAGCATTGGTACACCACACTCCTCAACCTGTCAGTGACCACACCAATTCCTCTTCTGCTGTGGCAGGACCTGATCACCCAGGAGCACGGCCAACTGTGTCGTTCAGACCTACAATCCCTCCATCTCACACCATGGATGCTGCACGGCTAACTCAGTCTGAGCTCCGTCGCTCCAGCTCAGAGCAGCACGTTCTCTTGGGTAGCAGAAAGCCCTCTACTAGGACCACGTATCTGGCCAAATGGAAGCGCTTCTCCTGCTGGTGCGCTCTGAGCAATACTGCCCCTCTGGAGGCATCAGTACCTACCATCTTAGACTATCTCTTGTCCTTGCAATAGCAGAGCCTAGCAGTCTCATCCATCAGAGTACACCTAGTAGCGATTTTGGCCTTCCATCTGGGCGAAAATGGGTGCTCGGTCTTCTCCAATCCTATGGTCAGCAGGTTCCTCAAGGGATTAGAACATCTGTACCCGCACGTTCAGCATCCGGCGCTATGTGGGACCTCAATCTGGTCCTATCCAGACTCACGGGTGCTGCGTTCAAGCCAATGACCACCTGCTCGCTTCTCTACCTTTCCTGGAAAATAGCTTTCCTTGTTACTATTACCTCGGCGAGACCTGTGTCGAGCATCGAGCCCTCACTTCAGACTCACCGTATACGGTGTTTCATAAGGACAAGGTACAGCTGCAACCACACCCCGCCTTCCTTCCTAACATGGTGTCTGCCTTCCATGTCAAGACATCTTCCCTCCAGTCTTCTATCCGAAGCTGCACACTTCTCGACGGGAACAACAGCTGCACTCCCCAGATGTTCGCAGGGCCCTCGCCTTTTACATCGAGCGAACTAAACTTTTCAGAAAGACAACCCAGCTGTTTGTGGTGGTGGCAGACAGGGTGAAGGGCCTCCCAGGCTTCACGCAGCTTATCTCGTCCTGGATTACCTCATGCATCCGGGCACGCTATGACTTGACTGGCACCCCAACTACGCACTTTACTACCCATTCAACTTGGCCTCAAGCTATGTCCTGCACTTTCCTGGCTCATCTGTCTATATAGGAGATCCGTAGGGTGGCAACTTGGTCTTTAGTCCATACCTTCCCTTTCCACTATGCAATAGCGCATCAGTCCAGGGATTATGCTGTATTTGGTTCAGTGGTCCTGCGCTCCACGACATCTTTCTCCGACCCCACTGCCTAGGCAAGGCTTGGGAGTCACCTAATTGAAAACGCTGTGAGCAAGCACTTGAAGAAGAAAAGATGGTTACTCACTTTTGTAACTGTTGTTCTTCGAGGTGTGTTGCTCATATCCATTCCAAACCCGCCCTCCTTCCCCTCTGTCGGAGTGGCCGGCAAGAAGGAACTGAGTGGGCACTGGGTTGGCAGGGGCATCTATCCGGTTCCATAAGGGCACCACTCAAGGGGCGCCTCAGCCGACCCACCGAGTCCTGCTAGGGTAAAAATCTTCCGACGATCTAGCACATGGCGCGAACACTCCTAATTGGAATGGATATGAGCAACACCTCTAGAGAACAAGAGTTACAAAGGTGAGTAACCATCTCTTTTTAGACAGTAACAGAGTCCTGTGGCACCTTAAAGGCTAACTGATATCTTGGAGCACAAGCTTTCATGGGTGATTATCCACTTTGTCAGATGCATCTGACGTGTAAGGATTCACCCACGAAAACTTATGCTCCAATACCTTACTTAGTCTTTAAAGTGCCCCAGGACTCTCTGTTCCCTTTTACAGATCCAAACTAACACGGCTACCCCTCGGATACTTTTTTTAGAGAGTTTTTTAGGCTGCTGGAGGACTTGAGAGGCCTTTGTTTCTGAAGGCCCAATTAGTTACAAACCAAACTTTGACAACTCCTCCTATTCATGGAATTTTTTTCCTCTGTGTTTTTGATGATTCGTTTGTTCCTAACTAGATGAGCTCCTGAGGTCTCTTCCAAGCATCTTATTCTATGACTCTATGATTCTAATTGCACATGGGGTGAGGAGCACATTACACCCTGCAGCTCTCTTTCCTCTGAAAACTTTCTGGGCCAGCAACATTCCTGCAATCATTCTCCTGATTTCACTGACGCAGCAGTCGATTATTTGGGAGCCTTGAATGGGAACTGTCCCATGCAGATCAAGAGCAGTGGTGAGTATGGGGTGAGTAAATACCGTGACTGGTTTTATTGCTGACTCTCCCACTTCCTTCCTGTGTAAACTTTCCCTCAATGGGCTTGTTCACCTCCACATAAACCAGACATAATAGTGATATTATGCTCTATGATCAGAGGCTTTCTGAAATCAAAGGACTTTGATTAAAGTCTCCTTCAAATTGTGTGGCTGCACAGAGCTGTATTATTTTCATAGTACATTTTTCCTGGGATTAGGTGCCCTCAAGCTGTGGATTAGAATTCAAAGTCTCTCTGAACAATTTTTTTGGTTTCCTTTTGAAAATCCCGTCTCTCTCTCCCTACCTACTGCACCCCTTCAGTTCAGAGCAAACCCACCCTGGAGAAGGTGGGTTGGGAACGCACCCGGCTGCCGGTGGAATCCCTGGCTCCCCGTGGCCTGGCCAGATGAGAACAGGGAAGCTGAGCATGAGAGAGCCCCATCCATCAAATACTACATCCGACTCCACAGACAAAACAGACAGCACCTCTGGCTCTGCGCACGCTGACCCCACATGTGTCTGGTCTCTGCAGGAAAAGACTCTTTGCTAAAACAGGGAATGCAAAGAGGAACTCCGCCATTGTACAGACAGCCCTCATAACGCTATGAACACTTCAATGGTTCCTCTCACACCATTGCTTAGAAAAGGTGCAGCTTGAGAAGTACCTGGTGCTGCCTTCTGCACAAGGATGAATTTCATCCAGCGTGATTTTTAAACAAGCTGGGAGGAACAAAGAGACCAAAAAGACTGATATTATGATGCAGCAGAATTTTTAATGCAAATGAAATCGGCTGTGCACAGTTACAGGAAGAAATACTACAGAGCAGAAAGCATTTATATCAAGTGTTTCAAGGAGATCCGTGACCGATCACAGGTCTCAGTGGGATGTAGTTCAGACCCAATGTTCTCTTTGTGTTGGTGCAGCTGCAGAGGTTGACAAACAAGTCCCCATTGTAACCCTTTTAAGTGTATTGCTTTACCCCGGTCGGTGGGAAAGGAGACAAAGCCAAGGAGAAACAGAGATGACGCAGTTTCTCCATCAGACGTCTGCCGCAGTAAAGGTCAAAGCAAGTCAGTAGAGGTATGTAGTGATGCAAAGGATAAAACATATAGGACCTCACATGAGTGAGAAAGCCTTGGCAGAAAGAGTCATAAAGCGTAAGATTAGAAAGTCTAATCTTTTCAAGTCTACGTGATTGGAGACTCTCTACTGAGAAGAGTAGACAGGCCTGTAACTAGACCGGATCGGGAAAACAGAAGAGTGTGCTGTCTGCCGGGGGCTAAGATACAGGATGTGGACTTGAGCCTGAATACGATCTTAGCGGGAGCGGGAAAAAATCCGTTGATTATCCTTCATGTGGGAACGAACGATACAGCTAGTTACTCACTGGACTGTATCAAGGAGGACTATTTCAGACTGGGGAAGAGGCTTAAAGACATCGAGGCTCAGGTGATCTTCAGTGGGATTCTGCCGGTTCCTAGAGCGGGGCGACGAAGGAGGGACAAGATTATGGCGATCAACAGATGGCTCAGGGAGTGGTGTTACAAGGAGGGCTTTGGGATGTACGGTCACTGGGACGCATTTACGGATAGACAACTGTTTGCTCAGGATGGACTTCATCTCAGCAAGGAGGGAAATAGGATTCTAGGATGGAGGCTCGCCGACCTCATCAAGAGGGCTTTAAACTAGAAAGTTGGGGGAGATGGTTGGGAAATGTTCGGGAGATCTCCACGCCAGAACATAACCTGGAGAGGGAAGTAAACAAAGTGAGCGGGGATACCCTTGCGGCCCCAAGATTTGATCCAAGGAGGAATAGTGGAGTAGAAACCAGAGTAACGGGTGATGCTGGTGGCAGACAGTTTGTGCACGACGGGGGAAAGAATGTCACTGACACCAAACGCCGAAAATTAAAAGGTTTGTACACTAATGCGAGGAGCCTAGGTAACAAGATGGAGGAACTGGAGTTACTCGTGCAGGAAGTGAAGCCGGATATTATAGGGATTACCGAAACCTGGTGGAATAGTACTCATGACTGGAGCACGGGTATTGAAGGCTATGTGCTGTTCAGAAAAGACAGGAAGAAAGGCAAAGGTGGGGGAGTAGCCTTGTACATCAATGATGAAATTAAATGTAGCGAAATAAGATGCGATGGAATGGATAAGACGGAGTCCGTCTGGGCAAAAATCACGCTGGGTAAAAAAGCAACTAGAGCTTCCCCTGAGATAGTGCTTGGGGTGTGCTACAGACCGCCGGGATCGGATTGGGATATGGATAGAGACCTCTTTAATGTCTTTAATGAAGTAAACACAAAGGGGAAATGTGTGATTATGGGGGACTTCAACTTCCCGGATATAGACTGGAGGACGAGTACTTGCACGAATAATAGGGGTCAGATTTTTCTGGATGTGATAGCGGATGGATTTCTTCATCAAGTAGTTGAAGCACCTACGAGAGGGGATGCCATTTTAGACTTGGTGTTGGTGAGCAGTGAGGACCTCGTAGAAGAAATGGTGGTAGGGGACAACCTTGGTTCGAGTGATCATGAGCTGATTCAGTTCAAACTAGATGGAAGGATAAACAAATGTAGATCTGCGATTAGGGTTTTTGACTTCTCGAGGGCTAATTTTAAAGAGTTAAGGAAATTAGTTAGGGAAGTGGATTGGACGGAGGAATTAGTGGATTTAAATGTGGAGGAGGCCTGGAATTACTTTAAGTCGCAGCTGCGGAGACTGTCGGAAGCCTGCATCCCGAGAAAGGGGAAAAGAACCATGGGCAGGAGTTGCAGGCCAAACTGGATGAGCAAGCAACTCAGAGAGGGGATTAGACAAAAGCAGAAATCTTACAGGGAGTGGAAGGAAGGCAGGATCAGTAAAGAAAGCTACCTTGCTGAGGTCAGAACATGTAGGGATAAAGTGAGGAAGGCTAAAAGCCGCATTGAACTGGAACTTGCAAAGGGAATCAAAACCAATAGTAAAAGGTTCTACAGCCACATAAATAAGAAGAAAACAAAGAAAGAAGAAGTGGGGCCGCTATACACTGAGGATGGAATGGAGGTTAAGGATAACCTAGGCATGGCCCAACATCTAAACAAGTACTTTGCCTCGGTTTTTAATAAGACTAGTGAGGAACCTTGCGATGATGGAGGGATGATAAACGGGAATGTGGATATGGAAGTGGATATTATTGCAACTGAGGTAGAGGCCGTACTTGAACAGCTCGATGGGTCGAAGTCGGAGGGCCCGGACAATCTCCACCCGAGGATATTAAAGGAACTGGCGCGTGAAATTGCGAGCCCGTTAGTGAGAATTTTTAAGCAATCGATAATCTCAGGTGTTGTGCCATATGACTGGAGGATTGCTAATGTAGTTCCTATTTTTAAGAAAGGGAAAAAGAGTGATCCGGGTAATTATAGGCCTGTTAGCTTGACGTCTGTAGTATGTAAGGTCTTGGAAAAAATTTTAAGGGAGAAAGTAGTTAAGGACATAGAGGTCAATGGTAATTGGGACGAATTGCAACACGGATTTACTAAAGGTAGATCGTGCCAAACCAATCTGATCTCCTTCTTTGAGAAGGTGACGGATTACTTAGATAAAGGAAATGCGGTAGATATAATTTACCTAGATTTCAGTAAGGCGTTCGACACGGTTCCGCACGGGGAGCTGTTAGTTAAATTGGAAAAGCTGGGAGTGAATATGAAAGTTGTAAGGTGGATAAGGAACTGGTTAAAGGGGAGACTCCAGAGGGTCGTATTGAAAGGTGAACTGTCGGACTGGAAGGAGGTCACCAGTGGAGTCCCTCAAGGATCGGTTTTGGGACCGATCTTATTCAACCTTTTTATTACTGACCTTGGCACAAAGAGCGGGAATGTGCTAATAAAGTTCGCGGATGACACGAAGCTGGGGGGTATTGCTAACACGGAGAAGGACAGGGATACTATTCAAGAAGATCTGAACCACCTTGTAAACTGGAGTAATAGGAATAGGATGAAATACAATAGTGAAAAGTGCAAGGTCATGCATTTAGGAATTAATAATAAGAATTTTGGATATACGTTGGGGGCGCATCAGTTGGAAGCGACGGAGGAAGAGAAGGACCTTGGGGTACTGGTTGATAGCAGGATGACTATGAGTCGCCAATGTGATACGGCTGTTAAAAAAGCAAATGCGATTTTGGGATGCATCAGGCGGGGTATTTCCTGCAAGGATAAGGAGGTGTTAGTACCGTTGTATACGGCGTTGGTGAGACCCCATCTGGAATACTGTGTGCAGTTCTGGTGTCCCATGTTCAAGAAGGATGAATTCAAACTGGAACAGGTTCAGAGACGGGCTACGAGGATGATCCGAGGAATGGAAAAACTGCCTTATGAAAGGAGACTCAAAGAGCTTGGCTTGTTTAGCCTGGCCAAAAGAAGGCTGAGGGGGGATATGCTCGCCCTATATAAATATATCAAGGGGGTTAACGTTAGGGAGGGAGAGGAATTATTTAAGTTTAGTACTAATGTAGCCACGAGGACGAATGGGTATAAACTGGATATTAGGAAGTTTAGACTTGAAATTAGACGAAGGTTTCTAACCATTAGGGGAGTGAAGTTCTGGAATAGCCTTCCGAGGGAAGTAGTAGGGGCAAAAGACTTTCCTGGCTTTAAGACAAAGCTTGATAAGTATATGGAGGGGATGTTATGATAGGATCGTTAATTTGGGCAATTGATCTTGAATTACCACCAGACAGGTCTGCTCAATGGTCTGCGGGGAGATGTTGCATGCGATGGGTACTGAGTTGCTGCGGAGAACTCCTTCTTGGGTGCTGGCTGGTGACTCTTGCCCACATGCTCAGGGTTTAGCTGATCGCCATATTTGGGGTCGGGAAGGAATTTTCCTCCAGGGCGGATTGGCAGGTGCCCTGGAGGTTTTTCGCCTTCCCCTGCAGCGTGGGGCACGGGTTGCTTGCTGGTGGTGTCTCTGCAGCTTGAGGTCTTCAAACCATTTTTGAGGATTTCAATAACTCGGTCCTGGGATAGGGGTTGTATAAAATTGGATGGGTGGGGTTCTGTGGCCTGCCTTGTGCAGGAGGTCAGACTAGATGATCAGATTGGTCCCTTCTGACCTATGAGTCTATGAGTCTATGAAATGCAGCACGGCTGTCAGCCCAAGGTGCTGAGCACACACAGCTCCACGGAGTTCAACTGGAGCTCTGTTTGCCCAGCACTTCTGAAAGCCATGCCCAAAAGATCAGGGGTGAATCTGTATCTTGCTGTTCAATTCATTCCTTCTTCCATGGATGTTGCTGCTGGCATTAGCATGGCCCACAGCTTCCACTGAGGTACCTATGGCAAGATACCCCAGAACCACCTAGTCCCCCGTAACCATAACCACCCAGGTAACCACCTAGTCCCCCATAACAGCCTAATCCCCCATAACCATAACGGCTGCCGTAACCACCATATCCGCCTAAACCGTACAATACTCCGTAAACACCATATCCGCCTAAACCGTACGATCCTCTGTAAAGGCCTCCATAGCCCCCCCAACCGAATGAGCCTCCGTAACCGGGTCTGACCACAGGTGCTCCTACAGCTCCCACTGCACTGTGTTGAGGGAAATGGCTGAGAATTGCTCCTGGAAAGGTCACGACAACCGGTGAGGGTCTGATCACCACTTCGGAGTCAGGGAATTGCCTAACGTATGGCTGGTTGGCGGCACCAGTGACCGGCCAGGGCCGGGCCACCCCGCATTCTGGATAGAACAGGCTGGACAAAGTCATCTTTCTGGGGTAGAGGTAAACCTGAAACGCACAACAGAGACTAGAGTCAAAAGACTGTACAAGTGCAAAGAGGATGTTAGGAATCATTAAAAAGGGGATAGGAAATAAGAAGGAGAAGATGTTATTGCTCTTAAAGAAATCAATGCTATGCCCACATCTCGAATACTACGTACAGATGTGGTCTCCTCATCTGAGAAAAGATGTAGTGGCATTAGAAAAGGTTCAGAACAGAGCAACTAAAATGATAAGGGGTTTGGAAAGGGTCCCACATAAGGAGAGATTAAAGAGGCTAGGACTCTTCAGCTTGGAACAGAGGAGACTAAGGGGGGATATGATAGAGGTGTATAAAATCATGAGTAGTGTGGAGGAAGTGGATAAGGAAAAGTTATTTAGTTATTCCCATAATACAAAAACTAGGGATCACCCGATGAAATTAATGGGCAGCAGGTTTAAAACAAATGAAAGGAAGTTCTTCTTCACGCAGTGCACAGTCAACTTGTGGAACTCCTTGCCAGAGGAGGTTGTGAAGGCTGGACTATACCGACATTTAAAAGAGAACTGGATCAATTCATGGAGGTTAAATCCATTAATGGCTATTAGCCAGGATGGGTAAGGAATGGTGTCCCTAGCCTCTGTTTGTCAGAGGGTGGGGATGGATGGCCAGGGAGAGATCACTTGATCCTTGCCTGTTAGGTTCACTTCCTCTGGGGTACCTGGCATTTGCCACTGTTGGTAGACAGGATACTGGGCTAGATGGACCTTTGGTCTGACCCGGTACAGCCGTTCTTATGTTCATAAGTGCCGGTGGAAGTAAGGCTTGAAAACTTGGCTACTATTACAGCCAATAGGGGCCCGAGAGAGAGAGGAGAAGTGGCCTTAGTCCCTATGTCCATGGCTATGTATTTCTTCCTGTATCCTCTTTGTATGCCTCTTGTCCACTCGCACTAAACTTCCCTCCCAACAGGACCCTTTGAGCCCCTCTCAAGGACTTTGTATTAAAAAACATCGACTGGAATAAGGGTCACGATTTCTACACTGGACACCAGGGATTCTGTGTCCATTTTGGACATTTCTCAAAGAGAACCTGATCGAGATCATGGTAATTGCATCCTTTCGTTTGAGGATTTCACCTATGCTGAATCAGGACCTGAAAAACCAGGTGAGGAGGTGGCGGCTACGGCAGTGCGGCGACGTGAGTGATGAGGACATGGACACAGAATTCTCTCAAACCGTGGGCCCCGGTGCTTTGAAGGTAGGTTATAACTGTGGAACGCCGATTCTGGGCCCGGGAAACAAGCACAGACTGGTGGGATTGCATAATGTTGCAAGTGTGGGACGATTGCCAGTGGCTGCGAAACTTGCGCGTGTGTAAGGGCACTTTCATGGAACTTTGTGACTTGTTTTCCCCTGCCCTGAAGTGCCAGAATACCAAGATGAGAGCAGCCCTCACAGTTGAGAAGCGAGTGGTGATAGCCCTCTGGAAGCAGAGGAGCTTGTCTTTAATGAATTTTTTGGAGAAAAGCAAAGTCTCTGTTTCTTCATTAGCAAGTACTGACGACTCCCACGGTTTGAGAGGGGTAGCCGTGTTAATCACAGAGGCAGGTATAAATACACAGAACATGAAAAGATACCTGCCTCTGTATTTTCCACTCCATGCATCTGATGAGGTGGGTTTTAGCCCACAGAAGCTGATGCCCAAGTCAATTTGTTAGTCTCTAAGGTACCACAAGGACTCCTCATTGTTTTTGCTGATACAGATTAACACGGCTACCCCTCTCAAACCATGGGAGTCATCAATACTTGCTAATGAAGAAGCAGAGACTTTGCTTTTCTCCAAAGAAATCACTAAGGACAAGCTCCTCTGCTGAGGTAAAATGGCTTCAGGTCCTCTGACTTCCACGGAGCGACACTAAATTACAGTATCCGAGGAGCAGCACCCACAATGAGTATTTCTGCTCAGAAAAACATAGGAATTGTTGAACTGGATCATACCACTTGTCAGCTTCATCTATTCTCCTGTCTCCAAAAGTGAGGAGAAACAGCAGCATCAACATAAAGGAGAAGATCACTGAATTGTCCCTTCCTAGACTAACCTGAACAAATTCCTTCCTAATCTAATTAAATTGAAAAATGGCTAAGGGACTTCCAAAAGGTACTGAGAAGATTTAAACGTCCTAATTCTATTTCCAGTTATTCAGAATTATGTTTCCCAATTGCATATGTTGCTCCTAAATTCTGCGAGCAGCTTCGAATTGTGAATCCTATAAAACCTGCAACTGAGAAACTGCACAAGACAAAACCCTGGTCCCTCATAAAAATCACAGCAAGTAAGTGAAAAATTCAGTCCTAAATAGAAATGGACCCTTCCGCCATATCTGTAGGGTTAGAAAGAAATTGATTTCAAATAGACTGACCTAATTGATCGAGGAGATGAAGTCTGAAGAAGCGTTTAGAAGAGCGGTGATTCTTGTGTGCTTTTATACAGTCTAGGACTGCCTGGAGGATCTGTTATGTCATTTGTGGAGGAGGTCCTCATTAGTTACCAAACAAACTAGATTGCCTTGCTTTGTCCTCCTTTCAATGGAGCTGTTTTCCTCAGGGGTTGCAATGATTGGGCTAATGGCAGCCTCAGAGGATGTGAAGGGCACTTTGCACTTTTCATCTTTCTTTCATCTTAAAATTGTATGAGCCAACTGTATTCCTTGTGCCATTCAACGGATTTTACTGGGGCAACAATTAGAATGATGTCAAGGTGCTTCTGAGTGGCATCAGTAGCACAACAAGCCCTGATGAAAGGAATCCAGGTTGGTCCTTTCAATTCATACTGGTCGTGCTTAGGGGAATTAGGCAGTTCATTGTAAACCTGCTAGGAAGGAGGGAGCCACTTTTCTGCATTCTTACCAGCTCCATCGCCAGTGGCTCTGATCCATTTCCCTTTGAAGTTAATGGAAATCATTCCTTGCCTCCAGTGTATTTCCTGTCAGACCTTTACATCTGAAATTCACCCTTTGGCACAGGAGATGGTACGATGCCTATAGAAACTTTCGTTACACATTGAACTTATAACTAGGTCCCATGAGGGACTTAAGTGGAGCATAGGCCTTTGTAATGATCCTCTGTGCAAGGGTGAATTTCACCCTGTGGTGAGTACATCTTGGCCTAACACTGGACCTCCAGTTGGGTCACCAATGTTGTCTCAAAGAGCTTCCTCCAGCAGATTTGCTGATGAGTCAAGTCCAGGGATGGCGGAGAGTGATGGACGGCAGTGCTCTTTTGTAGCAAGGCTTTGAATTAAGTACACTCTATTCAAAACCATCTCTCCATTCATGAGCAGCCAAGAAATGGAGGTCTTGTAAGACAATGAAGCTGACTGAGACCAGCAACAGGATGAGGAGAGATGAAATCACTCATTCTTGGGGAAGGACCAGATGGTTATGTGATGAGATTTCACATAAAATCTGACTAACCATAGGGCATCTTGCAGAAAACTTTCCTGCCTGAACCAGAGTGTTATTTAAAATGTAAACTGTCTCCTCAAGAGTGGGTCTCATGTGCAGGGAAGAAGTATCTTCCTCTGATTTTAAGGAACCACTTCAAGCTCTTTGAAGTTGACTTCACTGTGCTGATTTACACCAAGAGAGCACCTTCATTTTCCAGTAAAAATCTTTTGAAAAATACCAAATGCAGAACTCTATTTGAATGAAATGGAAACAGCCCTGAATTGGGTGGCTTTTGTCATAGTAGAGACCTCGGCCTCTATTTTTTTAGAATGACTCTGTTGCTCAATGCAGAGGTGTCTAATCCCCACTATAATGTATTAATATTCAGAAGAACTTCCAGCCTTAGCATCCTTACTCTGCCTGTTTGATATGGCTAGAAAAAGAGGCACGTTGAGGTGAAGGTCACATGCGGGTCAGTTGCAGAAACAGAAATACAACCCAATATTTCTGACACATCCTGCCAAAGGCTGAGCTCAAGGTGCTTGGGGCAGGAAGTCACAGAGGGCGCTCTGATTTATGGGCCAGCTCCAGTCCTGCCATGATTCTAGTGACGTCATTGATGCTTCAGTGGGATATTCGGAAGCCTTGAACGGGAACCGTCCAATGCAGTTCAGGAGCAGTGGTGAGTATGGGGATGAGTAATGACTATGACTGGATTTATTGGTGACTGAAAGTTTTCTGTCAAAGAAGAGTCTTACAGAATTCTGTAGGTTGGTCAGTCTTGCAATTAATCGCGTCTAATCCCACAGCAATGTGACTGCAGTTGAAGTTCTCCTTATCTCTATCTGCCTCTTTCCCTCCATCATAGAGGAGACAGACAGCACCTCTGGCTCAGCCCATGCCCAGAGGTCCCGAGGAGTCTGCGCGGTGCAGGGGCATACCCCTGCTGGTGGCACCAGCACAAGCATCAAGGCGGCACATCTCACAGCCCTTGGTAGCAGCTATTTCTCAGTAACAGCTGGATGCTGCAGGGAGCCGCTGCTGCTTTGCTCCCCCTCCCACCCCAATCTCTGTCCATCATTTCTAGGCCGTCATGGCTGCAAAAAGTTTCCCTAGTGACCTCATCTGAGTAATGCTGGATTAAATGAAGATATGAACTTCACAAATGCACGTTAGGCTTTCTGATGGCATACCAACACTCAGTGATGATTCCTCGCCTCAGATTTTGGGACTATTTGATTTTCATTCAAAAAAGTTTTATATTTCCATTTCTTAACAAAGAGTCCCTTGTAATGCTCAAGGGGCAGATGCTGAGCCACTGGACATTAGTAGAACTCCATAGACTTCATTGACTTCCGTGTCTTAAAACTGAGCTAAGGCATTTTATGCTGCTCGCGTTAGAACCAATCCAGCTGAAGGCGTACTTTCCACTTGAAAAATTCATTCTCATAATGGCTGAAAAGCTTTCTGTCAGAGAAGAATCTTACAGAATTCTGTAGGTTGGGAAGTCTCGCAATTAATGGGGTCTAATCCCACAGCAATGTGACCCTTGAAGAAGTTCTCCTTATCTCTATCTCTCTTGTGCTTCTTTCCAGTGCTCTTGGCCACTCCTCAATAGAAATGCAGTAGCTGATGTTTTCCATTGCTTTCCCTGGCTCAGCATCTACCCTTAAACTTTGAATATGGGAATGACATCTGAGAACTTGAAGTCAATCTAATAATCTTCAGTGTTGGAACATCTAATGCCAGTAAAAAGTAATTATGGCTATAATAAATACAGCTCTTTCGCCATATAACACTTAATGAATGTTTGTAAAGTGCTTTGAAATGCTAAGATCAGAGGAAGCCTCAGACCATGCACCATGAGAATTACAAATCTACTACCGGAGGTCAACAGAGACACACTCAGTTGGAGGTCAGACTGGAGTGACTGGCAGAGTCAGAAAAAAACCCGAATGGCTTGGACTGCTCATGCTGATACTACTCTCTATTTCCTGAACCTGTCTGGACACGTAATTCCTGTGGAGAGTATTATCCTCATGTTTAAGAAAACATAATGAAAGTGGATCACAACATGAGCTATTTTTTGTAATTATTGATACTTAGATCCAAAAAAACAAACATTTTTTAACAGGACATGTTACAAACCTTGTCTTGTAAAACAGCATAACAGGGATTAACCTTGAGCTCAGCCTTCGGTAGGATGCGTCAGAAGTATTGGGTTGTATTTCTGTTTCTGCAACTGACCTATATGAGACATTCACCTCAACAAACCTCTTTTTCTAGGCCTATCAAACAGGGAGGGTAAGGATGCTAAGGCTGGAAATTCTTCAGAATATTTATACATTGTTGTGGGGATTAGACACCTCTGCATTGAGTAACAGAGTCATTCTAAAAAAAATAGAAGCCGAAGTCTTTAGTATCACAAAAGCCACACAATTCGGGGCTGTTTCAGTTTCATTCAAATAGAGTTCTGCATTTGGTATTTTTCAAAAGACTTTTATTGGAAAATGGTGCTCACTAGGTATAAATCAGCACGGTTAAGTCAACTTCAAAGAGCTTCAAGTGGTTCCTTAAAATCAAAGGAAGATACTTCTTCCTTGCACATGGGACCCTCTCTTGAGGACACAGTTTACACTTTAAACAAAACTGCTGCCCTTCACTCTCCGCCATCCCTGGACTTGACTCATGAGCAAAACTGCTGAAGGAAGCCCTTTGAGACAGCGTTGGTGACCCAGCTGGAGGTCCAGTGTTACGCCAAGATGTACTCACCACAGGGTGAAATTCACCCCTGCACAGAGGATCATTGCAAAAGCCTATGCTCCATTCAAGTCCCTCATGAGACCTAGTTATAAGTTCAATGAGTAACGAAAGTTGTCTATAGGCATCGTACCATCTCCTGTGTCAAAGGGTGAGTTTCAGATATAAAGGTCTGACAGGAAATACACTGGAGGCAAGGAATGATTCCCATTAACTTCAAAGGGAAATGGATCAGAGCCACTGGCGATGGAGCTGGTAAGAATGCAGAAAAGTGGCTCCCTCCTTCCTAGCAGGTTTACAATGAACTGCCTAATTCCCCTAAGCACGACCAGTATGAATTGAAAGGACCAACCTGGATTCCTTTCATCAGGGCTTGTTGTGCTACTGACGCCATTCAGAAGCACCTTGACATTTATTCTCATTGTAGCTCTAATAAAGTCAGTGGAATGACAAAAGGAATGCAGTTGTCCCATACAATTTTAAGATGAAAGAAAGATGAAGCGTGCAACCTGCACTTCACGCCCTCTGAGGCTGCCATTAGCCCAATCATTGCAACCCCTGAGAAAAACATCTCCACCTAAAGGAGGATGTAGCAAGACAATCAAGCTTGTTTGGTAACTAATGAGAACTTCCTCCACAAATGACATCACAGATCCTCCAGGCAGTCCTAGACTGAATAAAAGCACACAAGAATCAGCACTCTTCTAAACACTTCTTCAGACTTCGTCTCCTCGGTCAATTAGGTAAGTCCATTTGGAATCAATGTCTTTCTAACCCCAGAGATGTGGCGGTAGGGTCCATTTCTATTTAGGACTGAATCTTGCACTTACTGGCTGTGATTTTTATGAGGGATCAGGGTTCTCTTCCATAATTGTCTTGTGCAGTTAATCAGTAGCAGGTGTTACAGGATTCTCGATTGGAAGCTGCTCGGGGAATTTAGGAGCAGCATATTCCATTGGGAAACATAATTCCAAATAACTGGAAATAGAATTAGGACGTTTAAATCTTCTCAGTTACTTTAGGAAGTCCCTTAGCCATTTTTCATTTGGTTGGATAAGGAAGGAACTTGTTCAGGACAGTCCAGGAAGGGCCTATTCAGTGATTTTCTCCTTCATGCTGATGCTGCTGTTACTCCTCACTATTGGAGACAGGAGGATGCATGAAGCTGACGAGTGGTATGATCCAATTCAACAATTCCTATGTTCTTCTGAGCAGAAATACCCACTGAGGGTGCTTCTCCTCGGATGGTGTAATTTAGTGTCGCTCCGTGGAAGCCAGAGGACCTGAAGCCATTTTACCCCAGCAGAGGAGCTTGTCCTTAGTGATTTCTTTGCAGAAAAGCTAAGTCTCTGTTTCTCTATTAGCAATTATTCATGACTCCCACGGTTTGAGAGGAGTAGCTGTGTTAATCTGTATCAGCAAAAACAACGAGAAGTCCTTGTGGTACCTTAGAGACTAACAAATTGACTTGGGCATCAGCTTCTGTGGGCTAAAACCCACTTCATCAGATGCATATAGTGGAAAAAACAGAGACAGGTAACTTTTCATGTGCTTTTATACCTGCCTCTGTGTTTTCCACTCCATGCATCTGATGGAGTGGGTTGCAGCCCACAAAAGCTTATGCCCAAGCCAATTTCTTAGACTCTCAGGTGCCACAAGGACTCCTCGTTGTTTTTCCCATGGTATGGAATCTCAAAGAACAACACTGGGATACCAGACTCAACTGGTTTGCATGCAGAGGTGAAATCCTCAAACGAAAGGATGCAATTACCATGATCTCGATCAGGTTCTCTTTGAGAAATGTCCAAAATGGACACAGAATCCCTGGTGTCCAGTGTAGAAATCGTGACCCTTATTTCAGGCGATGTTTTTTTATATAAAGTCCTTGAGAGGGGCTCAAAGGGTCCTGTTGGGAGGGAAGTTTAGTGCAAGTGGACAAGAGGCATAGAAAGAGGATACAGGAAGAAATACATAGCCACGGACATAGGGACTAAGGCCACTTCTCCTCTCTCTCTCGGGCCCCTATTGGCTGCAATAGTAACCAAGTTTTCAAGCCTTTCTTCCACCGGCACTTATGAACATAAGAACGGCTGTACCGGGTCAGACCAAAGGTCCATCTAGCCCAGTATCCTGTCTACCAACAGTGGCAAATGCCAGGTGCCCCGGAGGGAGTGAACCTAACAGGCAAGGATCAAGTGATCTCTCTCCGGCCATCCATCTCCACCCTCTGACAAACAGAGGCTAGGGACACCATTCCTTACCCATCCTGGCTAATAGCCATTAATGGATTTAACCTCCATGAATTGATCCAGTTCTCTTTTAAACGTCGGTATAGTCCAGCCTTCACAACCTCCTCTGGCAAGGAGTTCCACAAGTTGACGTGCATTGCATGAAGAAGAACTTCCTTTCATTTGTTTTAAACCTGCTGCCCATTAATTTCATTTGGTGATCCCTAGTTTTTGTATTATGGGAATAAGTAAATAACTTTTCCTTATCCACTTTCTCCACACCACTCATGATTTTATACACGTATCAGAGGGGTAGCCGTGTTAGTCTGGATCTGTAAAAGCAGCAAAGAATCCTGTGGCACCTTATAGACTAACAGACGTTTTGGAGCATGAGCTTTCGTGGGTGAATACCCACTTCTTCAGATGCATGAGCTCATGCATCTGAAGAAGTGGGTATTCACCCACGAAAGCTCATGCTCCAAAACATCTGTTAGTCTATAAGGCGCCACAGGATTCTTTGCTGATTTTATACACCTCTATCATATCCCCACTTAGTCTCCTCTGTTCCAAGCTGAAGAGTCCTAGCATCTCCTTATGTGGGACCCTTGCCAAACCAATTATCATTTTAGTTGCCGTGTTCTGAACCTTTTCTAATGCCACTATATCTTTTCTCAGATGAGAAGAACACATCTGTACGCAGTATTCGACATGTGGGCATACCATTGATTTCTTTAAGAGCAATAACATCTTCTCCTTCTTATTCTCTATCCCCTTTTTAATGATTCCTAACATCCTCTTTGCACTTGTACAGTCTTTTGACTCTAGTCCCTGTTGTGCGTTTCAGGTTTACCTCCATCCCAGAAAGATGATTTCGTCCAGCCTGTGCTATCCAGAATGCGGGGTGGCCCGGCCCTGGCCGGTCACTGGTGCCGCCAACCAGCCATGCGTTAGGCAGTGCCCTGACTCCGAAGTGGTGATCAGACCCTCACCGGTTGTTGTGACCATTCCAGGACCAATTCTCAGCAATTTCCCTCAACACAGTGAAGTGGGAGCTGTAGGAGCACCTGTGGTCGGACCCGGTTACGGAGGCTCATTCGGCTGGGGAGGCTATGGAAGCCCTTACGGAGGATTGTACGGTTTAGGCGGATATGGTGGTTACGGAGGATTGTACGGTTCAGGCGGATATGGTGGTTACGGCAGCCGTTATGGTTATGGGGGATTAGGCTGTTATGGGGGACTAGGTGGTTACCTGGGTGGTTATGGTTACGGGGGACTAGGTGGTTCTGGGGTATCTTGCCATAGGTACCTCAGTGGAAGCTGTGGGCCATGCTAATGCCAGCAGCAACATCCATGGAAGAAGGAAGGAATTGAACAGCAAGATACAGATTCAGCCCTGATCTTTTGGGCCTGGCTTTCAGAAGTGCTGGGCAAACAGAGCTCCAGCTGAACTCCGTGGAGCTGTGTGTGCTCAGCACCTTGGGCTGACAGCCGTGCTGCATTTCTAATCTTACGCTTTAGGACTCTTTCTGCCAAGGTTTTCCCACCCGTGTGCTGATTCTCGCTTTCACATGTGCACTCATTCTGAATTACACTTTGGCTTTTTACACCAACCCCGCCTGGTGAAGGCAACGGGGGCATAGAGATAGGCATGATTTTCGTTTACTGTCATTTTAAGTCCCTTGAGAGTGAGAAAAAAAGACCTTGCTGTCAAGGAGAATTAGGTCCTATATGTTCTATCCTTTCCATCACTATGTACCTCTACTGACTTGCTTTGACCTTTGCTGCAGCAGACGTCTGATGGAGAAGCTGCGTAGTCTCTGGTTCTCTTTGGCTTTGTCTCCTTTCCCACCGACCGGGGTAAAGCAATACACTTAAAAGGGTTATAAAGGGGACTTGTTTGTCAATCTCTGCAGCTGCACCAACACAAAGAGAATATTTGGTCTGAACTACATCCCACTGAGACCTGTGATCGGTCGTGGATCTCCTTGAAACACTTGATATACATTCTTTCTGCTCTGTAGTATTTCTTCCTGTAACTGTGTACTGCCGATTTCATTTGCATTAAAAATTCTGCTGCATCATAATATCAATCTTTTGGTTCCCTTTGTTCCTCCCTACTTGTTTAAAAATCGTACCAGATGAAATTCATCCTTCTGCAGAAGGCAGCACGAGATACTTCTCAAGCTGCACCTTTTCTAAGCAATGGAGTGAGAGGAACCATTGAAGTGGTTCATAGCGTTATGAGGGCTGTCTGTACAATGGCAGAGTTCCTCTTCGCATTCCCTGTTTTAGCAAAGAGTCTTTTCCTGCAGAGACCAGACACATGTGGGGTCAGCGTGCACAGAGCCAGAGGTGCTGTCTGTCTTGTCTGTGGAGTCAGCTGTAGTATACGAAGGATAGGGCTCTCTCATGCTGAGCTCCTCGTACCCATCTGGCAAGGCCACGGGGAGCCTGGGACTCCACTGGCAGCGGGTGTATTCCCAACCTACCTTCTCTAGGGTGGGCTCGCTCTGAAGTGAAGGGGTGCAGTAGGTAGGGGGAGAGAGAGACGGGATTTTCAAAAGGAAACCAAAAAAATTGTTCAGAGAGACTTTGAATTCTAATGCACAATTTGGCGGCATCTAATCCCAGGAAAAAAATCTACTATGAAAATAATACAGCTCTGTGCAGCCACAAAACTTTAGGGAGACATTAATCAAAGTCCTTTGATTTCAGGAAGCCTCTGATCATAGAGCATAGTATCACTATTAGGTCTGGTTTATGTGGAGGTGAACAAGCCCATTGAGGGAAAGGTCACACAGGAAGCAAGTGGCACAGTCAGCAATAAAACCAGTCACGGTGATTACTCACCCTGTGCTCACCACTGCTCCTGATCTGCATTGGACAGTTCCCATTCAAGGCTCCCAAATATTCAACTGCTGCGTCAGTGAAATCAGGAGAATGATCGCAGGAATGTAGCTGGCCCAGAAAGTTTGCAGAGGAAAGAGAGCTGCAGGGTGTAATGTGCTCCTCACCCCATGTGCAGTTAGAATCATAGAGTTATAGAATATGATGGTTGGAAGAGACCTCAGGAGCTTCTCTAATTAGGAACAAACTAATCATCAAAAACACAGAGGAAAAAAATTCCATGAATAGGCGGAGTTGTCAAAGTTTGGTTTGTAACTGATTGGGCCTTCAGGAACAAAGGGCCTCTCAAGTCCTCCAGCAGCCTAAAAAACTCTCTAAAAAAAGCATCAGAGGGGTAGCCGTGTTAGTCTGGATCTGCAAAAGGGAACAGAGAGTCCTGAGGCACTTTAAAGACTAAGTGAGGTATTGGAGCATAAGCTTTCGTGGGTGAATACTTACACGTCAGATGCATCTGACAAAGTGGATATTCACCCATGAAAGCTTGTGCTCCAAGATTTCAGTTAGTCTTTAAGGTGCCACAGGACTCTGTTACTGTCTAAAAAGAGATGGTTACTCACCTTTGTAACTGTTGTTCCTCTAGAGGTGCTGCCCATATCCATTCCAATTAGGAGTGTGCGCGCCATGTGCATGATGGTCGGAAGATTTTTACCCTAGCAGGACTCGGTGGGTCGGCTGAGGCGCCCCCTGGAGTGGTGCCCTTATGGCACCGGATAGATGCCCCTGCCAACCCGGTGCCCGCTCAGCTCCTTCTTGCCGGCCACTCCGACAGAGGGGAAGGAGGGCGGGTTTGGAATGGATATGAGCAACACATCTCGAAGAACAACAGTTACAAAGGTGAGTAACCATCTTTTCTTCTTCAAGTGCTTGCTCATAGCGTTTTCAATTAGGTGACTCCCAAGCCTTGCCTAGGCAGTGGGGTCGGAGAAAGATGTCGTGGAGCGCAGGACCACTGAACCAAATACAGCATAATCCCTGGACTGCTGCGCTATCGCATAGTAGGAAGGGAAGGTATGGACTGAAGAGCAAGCTGCCACCCTACAGATCTCCTATATAGGCACATGAGCCAGGAAAGTGCAGGACAAAGCTTGAGGCCAAACTGAATGGACAGTAACGTGCCTAGTTGGGGCGTCAGTCAAGTCATAGCATGCCCGGATACATGATGTAATCCAGGATGAGATAAGCTGCGTGAAGACTGGGAGGCCCTTCATCCTGTCTGCCACCACCACAAACAGCTGGGTTGTCTTTCTGAAAGGTTTAGTTCGCTCGATGTAAAAGGTGAGTGCCCTGCCAACATCTGGGGAGTGCAGCTGTTGTTCCCGTCTAGAAGCGTGCGGCTTCGAATAGAAAACCGGAGGGAAGATGTCTTGACATGGAAGGCAGACACCATGTTAGGAAGGAAAGTGGGGTGTGGTTGCAGCTGTACCTTGTCCTTATGAAACACCGTATACGGTGAGTCTGAAGTGAGGGCTCGATGCTCGACACAGGTCTCGCCGAGGTAATAGTAACAAGGAAAGCTATTTTCCAGGAAAGGTAGAGAAGCGAGCAGGTGGTCATTGGCTTGAACGCAGCACCCGTGAGTCTGGATAGGACCAGATTGAGGTCCCACGTAGGGTCCGGATGCTGAACGTGCGCGTACAAATGTTCTAATTCCTTGAGGAACCTGCTGACCATAGGATTGGAGAAGATCAAGCACCCATTTTCGCCCTGGTGGAAGGCCAAAATCGCTGCTAGGTGTACTCTGATGGATGAAACTGCTAGACTCTGCTATTGCAAGGACAAGAGATAGTCTAAGATGGTAGGTACTGACGCCTCCAGAGGGGCAGTATTGCTCAGATCGCACCAGCAGGAGAAGCGCTTCCATTTGGCCAGATACGTGGTCCTAGTTGAGGGCTTTCTGCTACCCAAGAGAACGTGCTGCTCTGAGCGGGAGCGACGGAGCTCAGACTGAGTTAGCCGTGCAGCATCCATGGTGTGAGATGGAGGGACTGTAGGTCTGGACGACACAGTTGGCCGTGCTCCTGGGTGTTCAGGTCCGGCCACAGCGGAAGAGGAATTGGAGTGGTCACCGACAGGTTGAGGAGTGTGGTGTAGAAATGCTGCCTGGGCCACGCCGGGGCAATTAGTATCAAGCTGTCCTTGTCCTTTCACAATTTGAGAAGGACCTTGGGGACTAATGGGAATGGAGGAACAGTGTAACACAGATGATCCTTCTATGGTATCAGGAAGGCGTCCAACAGAGAGCACTGGGGGCGCCCCTGGAGACAGCAGAACACCTGGCACTTCCGATTCTCGCGAGAGGCCGAGAAGTCAATGTGGGGAAATCCCCCCCACTCCTGGAAAACAGAATGGATAACATCTGGGCGAATCAACCGCTCATGATCCTGGAAGGATCTGCTGAGGCTATCTGCCAAGGTGTTGTGGATGCCTGGGAGAAACGACGCCACCGGGTGGATTGAGTGAGATATGCAGAACTCCCACAATTTGATGGCCTCCTGACAGAGGGAAGACGATCGCACTCCCCCTTGCTTGTTGGTGTAAAACAGGGCATGGTGTTGTCTGTGAAGACTGCGACACCACGGCCCTGAAGGTGCTTGCGGAAAACCTTACATGCCAGGGGAACTGTGCTCACTGCCTGTACGTTGATGTGTATGGTTTTTTCTCATGAGGACCAAAGGCCTTGTGTATGAAGGCTCTTCAGGTGAGCGCCCCAGCCCAGAGATGACCCCTCCGTGGTCAGGACCAGGGACGGCTGTGGTGCATGGAATGGCACTCCCCTGCATACTAAGCTGGGGTTCAGCCACCAAGCCAGAGACCGTAAAACCTGTGGCGGTACGGTCAGCACTGCATCCAAATCGTGCCGCCCTGAATGGTAGACGGATTCGAGCCAGGCCTGGGGAGGACAGAAGCATAGTCTGGCATGTTTGCTCACAAAGGTGCACACCGCCATGTGGCCCAGAAGACCGAAACACATGCGAGCTGTGGATGTCGGGGAGCTCTGGAGGCTGAGGAGAATGGCCGCCATGGCCTGGAAGCGGTCTTGTGGAAGGCTCGCATGGGGGAGATTTGAATCCAGGACAGCTCCGACGAAGTCTATTCTTTGGGTCAGCTGCAAAGTGGACTTTTTGGCATTGAGCAGCAGGCCCAGGTGTCCAAACTGGCTCATGGTGAACCAACAAGAGATTGCACCGGGAGCGCACAGAAAACACATTCTTTCTGCTCTGTAGTCTTTCTTCCTGTAACTGTGTACTGCCAATTTCATTTGCATTAAAATCTCTGCTTCAGCATAATATTGGTCTTCTGGTTCTCTTTGTTCCTCTGTACTTGTTTAAAAATCGCACTGAATGAAATTCATCCCTGTATGGGTGGCAGCATCAGGTACTTCTGAAGTTGCACCTTTTCAACACCCTGGAGTGGTAGGAGCCATTGAAGTGGTCCACCGTCAGAGTGTTTGTGAGTCTTTGCAGAATAGTGATCTGGATTTTGGGAAGGAAAAGACAAGCGTGCACCAATTGGCTTGATTAATGCAAGGTTAAATCAAGCCGCAACTCCTTGAATAGCAGAGCAATGTTCAGGACAGGATGACTTTGCTTTTAGAGTGCTTTGAAAGTTTGGCTCTTCATGAGAAAGGTCTTCTCAACCTGAACTCCGCATACTACCCTTCCTATTCAATGGAGCCTGCCTTCCCAGCCTTTGAGTATTTCATCGGGGATTATTCATACAGACCAATGCTGGGAAAACTTTGCTAATCTGGACATTAGTGATGGGTACTTTATAAGACAGAAAATATCATATTGCCTCAAGAGAAATCCATGACCATACCCACATCTTGAATGCTGTATGCAGATGTAGTCGCCCCATCTCAACAAAGCAGTAGGGGTATGGAACGGCTTTCCTATGAGGAGATATTAATAAGACTGGTCTTTTCACCTTGGAAGAAAGATGACGAAGAGGCGATATGAAAGAGATCTATAAAATCATGACTGGCGTGGAGAAAATAAATAAGGAAGTCTTATTTACTCCACCTCATAACTCAAGAGCTAGGAGGTCACCAAATGAAATTGATAGGCAGCAGATTTAAAACAAAAAGAAAGAAAGAAGTCTTTCTTCTCACAACTCTCAGTCAACTTGTGGAACTCTTTGCCAGAGGATGTTGTGAAGACCAAGACTATAATAGGGTTCAAAAAAAGACCCTACATAAATTCAAGGAGGATAGGTCCTTCAATGGCTATTAGCCAGGATAAACAGGAATGGTATCCCTAGTCTCTGTTTGCCAGAACCTGGGCAAGGGAGAAAGGGGATGGACCACTTTCTGATTACCAGTTCTGTTCATTCCCTCTGAAGCACCTGGCATTGGCCATTGTTGGAAGACAGGATTCTGGGCTAGATGGACCTTTGTTTTGACCCAGTATACCTTTTCTGATGTGCTTAATTTCTTCTCTGCAGCCCTCAGCCAAAACCAATTCTCCTTTCCATTCCTATCGCTCTGTCAGGGGCTAAGGATGAATGTTCAAACCAATGTATCTTTGGCATGTCATTTTGTTGAACATTTTGCAAAATAAATGCTGTAAGAGAGACTCTGCAGAAACTGATTTATAGAACGAGCAGTCCTTTTTCAGAATAGTTCTCCTTTTTTGAGGACGTTCTAATCTTCTGCTCTTCTGGGACCTCCAGTGAAATGTAGCCCTTAGAATCCATCTAGAAAGCCCTCTTTTATGACGGTCTAGCCGGAGGTGTAAATTGAACCAGGTCAGCTCCTTGACACCAATGTTATACTCACTTTGCAATGCTGGAGATGAGCTGGGAAGATCGAGGGCAATGGGACAGAAATAGTTCAGCTTCATATTGGGAGTTTGGATTTCATTGCACCAGCACAACTCAATTCAATTAATCTTCTAAGTCTCTACCCACATGTGTTCATCAACTAGTCAGCAGCAGTGTCCTCTCCTTGGTCAAATGACATGACCTACAGTTGATTTCAGAAGGATATACAAATACAGCTGGCTTCATCTGTTCTGCCCATGAGATAAATTACACTACAACGGAGCAAATAAAGAAGGGATCAGTTTGAAGATTCCTAGAAGCTAATAAGATGATAAGTAATAGTCAGCATGGATTTATCAAGAACAAATTGTTTCAAAAAAACTAAGAGCTCATTTGACAGGGTAACAAGCCTTGTGGATAGGGGACGTGGTAGATGTAGATGTGGTATATCTTAGTTTTAATAAGCTTTTGATACTTTCTTGCCTAACTTTCTGATGAATACACTAGCAAAATGCAAAGTAGATTGAGCTACTAAAAGGTGGTGCATAACTGGTTGGTAAACCATTGCCAGAGAGTTGTTATCAGAGGTCCACAGTCAAGGGTATAGCAAAATAGGTCCCACAAGGATCAGTTCTGGGTTCGATTCTGTTCAATATCTTACTCAGTGATTTAGATGATACCAGAGAGAGTACAGTCCTAGAGTTTGCGGATGATCCCAAAATGGGAGGGGTCGCAGGTGTTGTGGAGATTAGGATTAAAATCCAAACTGAGCTGGAGAAACTGGAGAAATGATGTGAAGTAAATAGGAGAAAATTCAATCACAAGAAATGCAGACTACTCCACTTAGGAAGAAAGAATCAGTTTCACACATACTAAATGGGAAAAATGACTGCCTGGGAAGAAGCAATGAGCTTAAATTGCAGTAAGGGCAATTTAGGTTGGACATTAGGAAAAACTTGCCAACTGGCAGAGCAGCTAAGCGGTGGAAGAAATTGCCTAGGAAAGTAGTGGAATCTCCATCATGGGAGATTTTTAAGAGCAGGTTAGAAAAGCACCAGTCATGGATGATCTGGATAATACTTAGTCGTGCCTTGAGGGCAGGGGACTGGACTAGAAGACCTCTTGAGGTTCCTTTCAGTCCTACACTTCTATGATTCTTCTATCCAAGTCCCTTTTTGAACCATGACTTCATATTGCAGGAACAGCAGATAAAAAGATTACATGTCCCACCACATATTTCTTTAACATTTTGGGGGGTTCCCATTCCCAGAAGATGAAGCTACTCCACCAATCAGTGTTTTGATCTGACTACACAAAAGGAAAAATGTATCCAGATCAGCCTACCTTGTTCTGGACATGATAAAATAGTCAGGTGGTGAGGGGAGATTTAGCCATCTGGCTCTAGGTTTGGTTTATAAACAATCCAACTCTACTCTTCTAGATCAGACTATTCCTACAGAAGAACATAGGCATTGCTACAGAAGACCAGGCCTCTCTCCCACAGTGGGCAGTCCTAGGGCTTCACAGGGAGGTGCAAGAAACCCATTAGAACACAGGTGTGGGATCACCTGTCCATCTAATAACTTTTTCACTAATTCTATCATGCCTTTCATTTCATGGAGCTTCCTTCTCCCAAACCTGCTTAGAATAACATGGCCCATGGTTTCCATTAAGGTACCAATGGCCCCATGGCTATCCACCCCTAACTCTACATTCCCCCACCACCACAGAGTCTAGTAAGGTACGAAGGCACATCGGCCAGGTTTATTGTCAATCGAAGCACAATGATAGTTCCCTCTAGTTTTTTACTCCACAGGACATACTACAAGTATGTGCCCCCCGGCAATGGACTCAGCTCAGTCGGTGGCGGGACTTTCCACTGCCCCCTCAGCCGGACAAAGACACCGCCCCAGGGATGCATTCTTATACGCAGGTACAAACAAGCTACACATCACTCCTGACGTATGAGGTGCAACCCCTCTCCGTAGCAAGGTACAACCCCTCTATGTATTAAGGTGCCGCCTCTCACCTTGTATATGTTGGCTCGAAGAAAAGAACTCTAGCCATCATATTACTCTTTTGCCCCTGTCATTGGGATGGGTTAGTCTGTTCCTTGTTATCTGTGTGACTGTACAAGTACGCGAATGTTCTGCTATCTGGTGTCCAGTACCTTTCAGCTATGTCTCTCTCTGCAGCATCAGCCCTTTCCTTGGCAGCTTGTGTGAGCAGAGCCTGCCTCTGACTCACAGCTTCACTTTGCTTTCTCTTAGCAAAGTCTTGACCATTACTTTAGTTCAGGCCTCAGGCCTCAAACCGGGCCTCTGATACCAAGGTTTCTATCTCAGGGTCTCCTCTTTCTAGAGCTGCATTTGGGGCCATGCCCCAAACTGAGCAGCAGGGCCTTAGAAGGTGGCCAGGGAAGCCAGGAGCAAACAGTCTCTCTCTGTTTGCAGAGGGAGAAGGGCCTGTCTGCAAGGAGTGAGAGACAAAGTACCTGAGTGAAGCAGGGCTGAGGAGCTGGGGAGCTCTAGCCTGGAAAGCTCCAGGCTGCGTCCTAGCAGAGGCCAAGGGGTCCTGGGGGTTGCAGAGGGCAGCCCAGGGTAGGCCAAGGCAGCGGGTCCAGACCCACCCTTGCCAGTGATGAGTGGCTGATACTGCAGTCTGCCCCAGGCCGTGGGGCTAGACAATGACTGGCAGTAGCCGTCTATTGAGGCAAGGTGGGGATAGTGGGTGAGGGTTCCCCGGGGAAGGGAGACCCTAAGACTGGGGGGTTACTGCCAGGGGGCAGCACCCCAGGTAAAAGGGCACCGGGTCCAGGGAGGGACACAGGGGGCAGAGGATAGGCAGATCACTGGCCTGCAGAGGGCGCTCTGGAGCTGGAAAGAGCTAATTCCCGAGGACAACTAGCGGGAAGCGCCGCAGGCGTGAGTCCGCACGTCTACATCGCCCTTTAGCCTGTGGCGCTCCAGGCACGTGCTTGCTCTGCTTGTGCCTGGAGCCAGCCCGGCTAAACACCACCTGCTTAGAAAGTCACCAACACTAACTGATGACTAAACAAAAGTGGTGGGTTTTTTACTCAAAACAAAGCACCACATCCTCCCCTGGTGTAAATCTGCATTGTTCCCTGGGCTTCATTAGAGATACACTAATTTAGACGGGAGGAAGATCTGCCCCTAGAATTACTTCAGCACATGAGAGTGTAGCAATTGCCAGGCTGGAAGAGACAAGTGGCCCATCAAATCCAGTATCCTGTCTTACTGAGTATCACTTACCAGCTGCTTCAGAAGGTAGCAGAAGAACAACGAAATCATCCTTTATGGAGGATATTTAGACAATTTTGTCTGAAACTCTCAATTAAAAATTGGGGGGAGGGGGGAGATTTTTCACACTTATCGAAGGGACTTGAATGCCAAAGTTCCTAGTCACATTATTAGGCTCTAGTGTCCCAACTCCATGTCTTCCTCTGAAAATCCAAGTCCTGTCAAGGTACCTTCCCCACTCTGAACTTCAGGGTACAGACGGGGGGACCCACTTGAAAAACATTTAGGGTAGGCCACTTGGAGCCCTACCTTCCCCAGATATCACCCCAAGTCCCTCTATCCCTTTTCCTTGGCAGGCTTGAGAATAATCCCCCAAACTGCTACACCCGCTTTCCTGGGGAGGCTGGAGAATAATCTCCTCACCAATTGCTACAGGTGAACACAGACCCAAACCCTTGGCTCTTAAAACAATGAAAAATCAATCAGGTTCTTCAAAGAAGAATTTTAATAAAAGAAAAGGTAAAAGAATCCCCTCTGTAAAATCGGGACGGTAAGTACTTTACAGAATAACAAAAGACTCAAGAAGACACAGGAGCTCCCCTCTAGGCAAAGCCTTAAAGTTACAAAACCCGGCATAAACCTCCCTCTTACACAAAGGAAAGCACAAGCCAAAAGAAAAGTAAACTGACGCATTTCCTTGCTAAATAATGATTGTGTGCTTCCTTGATGTGCCCAACAAGCACAGAGAACAGACAGATAATGCCTCTCCTGTCCCCCGCCCCAAGATTTGAAAGTATCTTGTCCCCTTATTGATCCTTTTGGTCAGCTGTCGGCCAGGTTACCTGAGCTTCTTAACCCTTTTCTACAGGTAAAAGAGGAATTAACCCCTTACAGGGGAAAGAGGGATTTTATGCTACCCTTAGCTATATCTTTCTGAGACGCCCCTCCGCCCCCAAATCATAGACAGTGCTGGACAGCCTGCTTCACACCGGCTGTGATTTCTTCCTGGAACTCTAGGAGAAAACAGAATTAACAAGACACATGCACCTTTAGATAGACTACTGATTCGGTAAAAACTAGCAATATTGTCCGCATTTCAAGGACGATTTGAACCAGTGGATGGTGGGAAACTTTCATGGGAGAGTGCATCAGCCACTTTGTTAGAAGCTCCCAAAATGTGTTGTATTTCAAAATTTAAATTTTGGAGAGTTAAACTCCACCGAAGAAGTTTTTGGTTAGTGTCCTTGATGGTGTGAAGCCACTTTAGCACAGCATGGTCGGTTAGTAGTTGGAAACGCCGTCCCCATACATATGGGCGTAGATTTTTCAGCACGTACACAATGGCGTACCATTCCTTTTCACTGACTGACCAGTGGCTTTTCCTCTCAGAGAGTTTCTTGCTGAGAAAGACGACAGGATGGAATTCCTGATCCAGACCTTCCTGCATTAAAACTGCTCCCACACCAAGCTCGGACACATCTGTGATTACTCGGAAAGATTTGTTAAAGTCTGGGTCCCTTAGCACAGGGCCTGACATGGGTGTCGCTTTGAGCTGGTTAAAGGCCTTTTGACACTTTTTAGTCCACTGAACTGCATTTGTCTGGTTTTTTTTGTTTAGGTCTGTCAAGGGGGCGGCGATCTGGCTGTAGTGCGGTACAAATTGCCTGTAATATCCGGCCACGCCTAGGAAGGATTGGACCTGTTTCTTTGACTTTGGGACAGGTGACTTTTGGAGAGCATCCACTTTGGCCTGTAGGGGGTTGATAGTTCCTTGACCCACGTGGTGTCCAAGGTACGTCACTCTGTTTAGGCCTATTTGACACTTTTTAGCCTTAAGAGTTAGTCCTGCCTCCCTTATGCGCTCAAAGACTTTTTGTAGCTGCTCCAGGTGTTCTGCCCATGAATTGTAAAAAATGGCCACATCATCAGGGTGGGCAACTGCAGATTTTCCCAATCCCACTAAGAGATCATCTACAAGTTTCTGGAAGGTGGCGGGTGCATTTTGCAGCCTGAAAGGGAGCACATTAAATTCATACAGCCCTGCATATGTGAGGAAGGCGGACCTTTCCTTGGTGGGTTCATCTAGCGGTACTTGCCGGTACCCCTTGGTTAAGTCTAAGGTAGAGATGAACTGGGCACGTGCCAGTTTCTCCAATAGCTCATCTGTGTGTGGCATTGGGTAGTTGTCTGGGCAAGTTGCAGCATTTAGCTTACGGTAGTCCATGCAAAAGCGTATCTTCCCATCTGGTTTGGGAACTAGAACCAATGCAGATGCCCATGAACTGCTAGATGGGTGGATTACACCCATCTGTAGCATGTCCTGGATCTCCCATTCTGTAGCAGTTTTGGCTAGAAGATACATCCGGTAAGTTTGGGCTCCAGTTGGGTTAGCATTAGCTGTGTCAATGGAGCGATATGCCCGTTTGGTCCATCCTGCGGCTGCTGAGAACATCGGTGCGACGCTAGTGCACAGGTCTTTCATCTGCTATTGCTGCATACGTCCAAGGGTCATGAAGAGGTTCACCTCTTCCACGCCACTGTCACTTTTTCCTTCGTAGTAGACACTGTCAGGCCACTCAGTGTCATCTCCTCCCTGAGCTGATTGTCATAAACAGATGGTTAAGGGTTAATGTCTCATTTACCTGTAAAGGGCTAACTAGTTCAGTAAATCTGGAATACCTGACCAGAGGACCAATCAGGAGACAAGATACTTTCACATCTTGGTGGAGGAAAGCCTTTGTTTGTGGGTTTTTTTTGTTTTGTTTTTGCTTTGTTCTCTCTTGGGATTAAGAGAAGTCAGACATGTAACCAATTTCTCCAATCTTCTGAAACAGCCTCTATGTTCAGTTTAGTAAGTACCAGTTAGAAAGGCGGTTTAGTCTTTTGATTGTTTTCTTTATTTACAAATGTGTATTTTGCTGGAAGGATTTTAACTCTGTGTGCTCTACCTTGTATATTATGTTAGGGGGAGAGGGGTCCCTCTCATCTCTATCAGCTAAAAGACCCTGTAATATTTTCCATCTTGATTTTACAGAGATAATTTTTACTTTTTTTCTTTCTTTAATTAAAGGCTTTTCCTTTTGAAGAACCTGATTGTTTTTTTATTCTTGTGTGAGGCCCCAGGGGACGGGGTCTGGACTAACCAGGGAATTGGTGGGGGAAAGGAGAGAAGGGGGGAGGAAAAGCCTGATTTCTCTCTGTGTTAGGATCACTGTCTCTCTCTCAGGGAGAGTCTGGGAGGGGGAGAGAAGCAGGGTGGGAAGGTGAATTTCCTCTCTGTTTTTAGATTCAAGGAGTTTGAATCACAGTGATCTCCCACTGTAACCCAGGGAGGGGAGAATCTGGGCAGAAGAAAGGGGGGGAATGGTTTATTTCCCTTTGTTTTGAGATCCAAGGAGTTTGGGTCTTGGGGTCCCCAGGGAAGAGTTTGGGGGCCAGAAAGAGTCCCAAAACACGATACTTTTAGGTGGTGACAGCTCTATCATTTCTAAGCTAGTAATTAGGCTTAGAGGGGTTTATGCAGGTACCCCATCTTTTGGACGCTAAGGTTCAGAGTGGGGACTCAGCGTCATCTCCTCCCTGAGCTGTAAACTGGAAAACTTTTAATTCTCTGGAATAAAAGGGCTTTAGAGAATTAACATGGTACACCTTAGGCTTTAGGTTTGAGGTGGGGGATGCTATGAGATAGTTAACAGCTCCCAGGTGCTCTTGTTCCATGAATGGCCCTTCCCATGATTCTTCCATCTTATGGGCCTGGAGCACCTTCAAGACCATTGACCTGCTCCCCTACTTTGAAGGAGCGCTCTCTGGCGTGTTTATCATGCCAGGCATTTTGCTCTTCCTGAGCGTCCTTTAGGTTTTCTTTAGCAAGGCTAAAGAATTGTGGAGGGTGTTTTGGAGGTCGCTTACAATGTCTAGAATGTTAGTTCCTGGAGAAGGCGTAAACCCCTCCCATTGCTGCTTCACCAGTCGTAATGGCCCCTTAACTTGGTGGCCATACACAAGTTCAAATGGTGAAAACCCTAACCTGGGATGGGGTACATCCCTGTAGGCAAAGACCAACTGCTGCAACACTATGTTCTAATCATTGGAGTGCTTATTTATGAATTTACATATCATAACCCCCAAAGTTCCATTAAAAATCTCCACCAGGCCATTGGTTTGATGGTGGTAAGGGGTGGCAACCAAGTGTTTCACCCCATGAGCTTTCCACAGGTTTTTCATGGTCTGTGCCAGGAAATTAGTTCCCGAATCTGTAAGGATATTGGAGGGCCAACCTACCGTGGCAAAATGTCTGTTAATGCCTGGCATACACTTTTAGCCCTGGTGTTGCATAGAGCTACTGCTTCCAGCCATTGCGTGGCAAAATCCATGGAAGTCAGTATATACAGCTTTCCTTTGGGTGTCTTTTTTGGGAAAGAACTCAGAATATCCACAGCTACTTGCTGAAATGGAGCCTCCATTATGGGGAGTGGCCGGAGAGGGGATTTGACCTGGTCTTGGGGTTTTCCCACTCTTTGGCACACCTCACAAGACATAGGTAGAAATGTCGTTGCCCGTTCCCTCCCGTTGGAAGGACTTCTCCAAACGGTCTTTGGTCCTGTTCATCCCCGCATGGCCACTAGGATGATTGTTGGCTAAACTCAAGAGCTTTACCCAGTACTTAGTTGGAATTACCCACTGTCCACCAGAAAGAGCTCCCTTGTATATAAGTCCTCTTTCTACAACAAACCGGGATCGGTGAGAAGAGCTGAGAGGAGATGGGTTGCTCTGTGCTGCCATACAAGCTCCTTGGAGGCTGACATCTGCTTCCTGCTCAGCCTGGAACTGTTCCCTTCATGCTGGAGACACCAGTTCCTCATTGAATTGTGGACTCATGCTTGGTCACTCAGGAAGTGTTGTAGAGGATGGGGCTGTTTCCGGTGACTGTGACCCACTCTCCGCTGGCACACTATGCTGTATTTCAGGCTCCTGCTGAGCCTCTTGCATAGGTTTATTTGCTGCTGCCAGTGCAGACTTGCTGGTGCCCTCTGGCATTGGAGTTGTAGACGAGGTTGCAAGCGCTGGATTCAGGGCTGTGAGTAGTTCCGGTGATGGTTGTTCCCCTAGTTCCAGTTTTGGGACTGGCTCTGTCTGGGTCCTGCAGCTGGATCCATTACTGCTGTCGCAGACATTGGCATGGGGTCCAGTTCTACCACCTCAGTCTGGGCCTTGGGTAACAAAGGCTGAGCCCTTGTAAAAGGCTCAGGAACAGGAGCTAGATGTGAAGGCTTGCTTAGCCTGGCTGCGGGTGACCAATTCCCCCCCTTTTGCTAGCTTCACATGGTTGGCCAAGTCTCCCTCAGCAGTGTGGGAATGGGATAATCATCATAGGCTGTGAAAGTCCACATTCCTCACCGGCCCTTGTACTGGACAGGCAACTTGGCTGTAAGCAAGTTTAAAGAATTTCACAGGCAAGGTTGAATTATCACCAAGAGCTCTGGGTTGGTGAATTTGGAGTCCACTAAGGATTGGTGGATAGCTGACACTTGTGCTCCAATAACTTTCTTCCTGTCCACACTCATGGTTTCCCTTCGCTCTGAGGGTACCTGTCAGGCACCTGGGCCTCGGGGCCTTTGGTGTGATTCTGGTGTAATGAACTGCAATCTGTTGGGGTTCTTGGGGCAGTTGACCTTTATACGCCCCAACTCATTACATTTAAAACATTGCCCAGCTGACTGGTCACTGGGGCGAGGTGGGTTGCTGGAGACGGGTGTGGTGGGACGATAAGGGGTTTGGGCTTTTCCTTGGGATGTAGGTGGGGACTTGGGCTGCTCCCGGTGGCAGGCTTTTGTTTCAGGTTGCCCCTTCTGATAGTCGCTCCAACTGCTACTGGTTTTTTTCTTTTCTGCCACCTCCACCCATTTGGTTCCAATCTCCCCCGCCTCAGTTACAGTTTTGGGCTTCCCATCTACGATATACCTTTCTATTTCCTCAGGAACACTCTCTAAGAACTGTTCCATTTGCATTAGGAAAGACAGAGATTTAACGCTTCCTCCTAATATACAGGCATCCCAATTTCTTACAATGTGGCAGGCGTGCTGGGAAAATGCCACATCTGGTTTCCACTTCAGGGCTCTGAACCGCCGATGGGCATGCTTGGGTGTTAGCCCCATTCTAATTCTGGGCTTGTTTTTGAAAAGTTCATAAGTGTTCATGTTTTCCTTGGGCATTTCAGCTGCCACCTCTGCTCAGAGTCCACTGAGCTGTGGCCTCAGTTCCAGCATATACTGGATGGTAGAAATGCTGTACCCAAGGCAGGCCCTTTGGAAATTTTCTAAGAAGGCCTCTGTATCACGGTCTCCCTTGTAGGTGGGGAACTTTCTGGGATGGGAAGCGGTACCTGGAGAAGGATTGCTAGGGTTGTCTGGTATATTCTACTTAGCCCTTGCCCTCTCTAACTCCAGTTCATGCTTCTGGGCCTCGCTCTGGGCCTCCATAGTTCTCTTGTGGGCAGCTTCTTCCCTGGCCATCTGTCTGTCATGTTCTTTTATTCTTTCCTCAGCTTCCAATTTAGCTCATTCTAGTTCCTGTTGGATACTGTCTTTTGCCACCCTAGCGTACACCGAGAGTTAGAAAGATAAAAAATCTTGCTTGTCAATTCCCCTGCAGGATGTTAACTACCCTGCCCTCAGGAAGAGGAAAAAAAATCTCCAACTGCTCACAGCTTAAAAAGAATCCCTTTGTTATAAGAGCCTGTCATAAACAGATAGCTAAGGGTTAATGTCTCTTTCACCTGGAAAGGAGTAACCTGAAACACCTGACCAGATGACCAATCAGGAAACAAGACTTTTTCAAATCTGGGTGGAGGGAAGTTTTGGGTGTGAGTCCATTGTTCTTGTCTTCTGTCTGTCCCTCTCGGCTATGAGAAGGATTTTTCTGTCTCCTGGCTTTCTAATCTTCTGTTTCCAAGTTGTGAGTACAAGGATCATAAAACAATAGGGTTTTATTGTTTTTTTCTTTTGTATTTACATGTGTGTAGTTGCTGGAGTGCTTTGAGTTGTATTCTTTTTGAATAAGGCTGTTTATTGATAATTCTTTTAAGCAATTGACCCTGTATTTGTCACCTTAATACAGAGAGACCATTTTTATGTATTTTTTCTTTCTTTTTATATAAAGCTTTCTTTTTAAGACCTGTTGGGGTTTTCTTTAGTGGGGGCTCCAGGGAATTGAGTCTGCAACTCACCAGGGAATTGGTGGGAGGAAGAAGTCAGGGGGAAAAATCTCTGTGTGTTAGATTTACGAGCCTGACTTTGCATTCCCTCTGGGTGAAGGCGAGGAGGCGGAAGAGAGATTAGCTCTCTCGGTGCTTGTGTTTTCCAGGACTGGAGGCAGGGAGGGTGGAGTCTCTCTGTTTAGATTCCCGGAGCTTGCTTCTGTGTATCTCTCCCGGAACCCAGGGAGGGAACACCTGGAGGGAGGAGGGGGAAGGGAAATGGTTTATTCCCCTTGGTTGTGAGACTCAATGGATTTGGGTCTTGGGGTCCCCCAGGGAAGGTTTTGGGGAGAGCACAGTGAGCTAGGCACTGTATAAATCCTTGGCTGGTGGCAGCGATACCAGGTCCAAGCTGGTAACTAAGCTTGGAGGTTTTCATGCTAACCCCCATATTTTGGACGCTAAGGTCCAAATCTGGGAAAAATGTTATGACAGAGCCTGACACCTCTGTCTCCAGGCAAAGAGAGAGAAAAGATCTCTAGCTGCTCTCAGCTAAACAAAACTCCTCTGTTTGACTTTCAAGCAGCCAAAAGAAAAAAACTATCCTTTTCAAATCCTACTGGGCATTTGGTTCAAAATGATCTCACCATGCTGTCAAATGATTTAAAGAAACATTCAGGGAGGGCCAATTTGAGCTCTACCTTCCCCAAATTTCCCCCCAAACCGCTACACTCCCTTTCCTGGGGAGGCTGGAGAATAATACCCTCACCAATTGCTACAGGTGAACACAGACCCAAACCCTTGGATCTGAAGAATAATGAAAAATCAATCAGGTTCTTCCAAGAAGAATTTTAATTAAAGAAAAGTTAATAGAATTACCTCTGTAAAATCAGGATGGTAAGTACTTTACAGAATAACAAAAGACTCAAGAGCACAGAGGATTTCCCCTCTAGGCAAAACCTTAAAGTTACAAAAACAGGGATAAAAACCTCCCTCTTAGCACAGGGAAATTCACAAGCTCAAAGAAAAGGTAATCTAACACATTTCTTTTCTGCTATTACTTACTATTTCTGCAAGACTAGATGTTTCATTCAGAAATACGTAAGAAGATGTAAATTCCCTGCCTGGTTCCTTAGCTGACTCCCAGAAACACAGACCAGAACCTTCCTCCGCAGATTTGAAAGTACCTTCTCCCCTTCCTGGTCCTTTTGGTCAGGTGTCACTCAGGTTATCTGAGCTTCTTAACGCTTTACAGGGTAAAGAGGGAGAGAATTAGATAAAACTGTTTGAAAATCCCTGAGTCATGAATATTTTAGACTGTTTTTGAAGCTGCTGGAGGACTTGAGAGGCCCTTTGTTCCTGAAGGCCCATTAGTTACAAACCAAACTTTGAGATCTCATCCCATTCATGGAATTTTTTTCCTCTGTGTTTTTGATGATTAGTTTGTTCCTAATTAGAGGAGCTCCTGAGGTCTCTTCTAACCATTATATTCTCTGACTCTATGATTCTAACTGCACATGGGGTGAGGAGCACATTACACCCTGCAGCTCTCTTTCCTCTGCAAACTTTCTGGGCCAGCTACATTCCTGCGATCATTCTCCTGATTTCACTGATGCAGCAGTCAGGTATTTGGGAGCCTTGAATGGGAACTGTCCAATGGAGATCAGGAGCAGTGGTGAGCATAGGGTGAGTAAACACCGTGACTGGTTTTATTGCTGACTGTTCCACTTGCTCCCTGTGTAACCTTCCCCTCAATGGGCTTGTTCACCTCCACATAAACCAGATCTAATAATGATACTATGATCTATGATCAAAGGCTTCCTGAAATCAAAGGACTTTGATTAAAGTCTCCTTCAAGATGTGTGGCTGCACAGAGCTGTATTATTTTCATAGTAGATTTTTTCCTGGGATTAGATGCCCTGAAATTTTGGATTAGAAATCAAAGGTTCTCCAAATACTTTTTTTGGTTTCCCTTTGAAAATTCCATCTCTCTGTCCCTACCTAGTACACCCCTTCAGTTCAGAGCAAGCCCACCCTGGAGAAGGTGGGTTGGGAACTCACCAGCTGCCAGTGGAGTCCCAGGTTCCCCATAGCCTGGCCAGATGAGAACAGGGGAGCTGAGCATGGGAGAGCGCCATCCATCGAATACTACAACCGACTCCACAGACAAGACAGACAGCACCTCTGGTTCTGCACACGCTGACCCCACATGTGTCTGGTCTCTGCAGGAAAAGACTCTTTGCTAAAACAGGGAATGCAAGGAGGAACTCCACCATTGTACAGACAACCCTCATAATGCTATGAACCACTTCAATGGCTCCTCTCACACCATTGCTTAGAAAAGGTGCAGCTTGAGAAGTATCTTGTGCTGCCTTTTGTACAAGGATGTATTTCATCCGGCACGATTTTTAAACAAGTAGGGAGGAACAAAGAGAACTAAAAGACTGATATTATGATGCAGCAGTATTTTAATGCAAATGAAATCGGCAGTACACAGTTACAGGAAGAAATACTACAGAGCAGAAAGAATTTATATCAAATGTTTCAAGGAGATCCGCGACCGATCACAGGTCTCAGTAGGATATAGTTCAGACCCAATGTTCTTTTTGCATTGGTGCAGCTGCAGAGGTTGACAAACAAGTCCCTTTTGTGACCATTTTAAGTATATTGCCTTACCCTAGTCAGTGGGAAATGAGAGAAAGCAAAGGAGAAGCAGAGACTACACAACTTCTCCATCAGACATCTGCTGCAGCAGAGGTCAAAGCAAGTCAGTAGAGGTACATAGTGATGGGAAGGATAGAACATATAGGACCTAATTCTCTTTGACAGCAAGGTCTCTTTTTCTCACTCTCAAGGGACTTCGAGTGATAATAAACGTAAATGATGCCGATCTTCAGGTCCCTATTGCCTTCATCAGGCGGGTTGGTGTAAAAAGCCAGAGTGTAATTCAGAATGAGTGCACAGGTGAAAGCGAGAATCAGCACACAGGTGGGAAAGCCTTGGCAGAAAGAGTCCTAAAGCGTAAGATTAGAAATGCAGCACGGCTGTCAGCCCAAGGTGCTGAGCACACACAGCTCCACGGAGTTCAACTGGAGCTCTGTTTGCCCAGCACTTCTGAAAGCCATGCCCAAAAGATCAGGGGTGAATCTGTATCTTGCTGTTCAATTCCTTCCTTCTTCCATGGATGTTGCTGCTGGCATTAGCATGGCCCACAGCTTCCACCGAGGTACCTATGGCAAGATACCCCAGAACCACATATTCCCCCGTAACCATAATCACCCAGGTAACCACCATGTCCCCAATAACCGTAAGGGCTGCCGTAACCACCATATCCGCCTAAACCGTACCATCCTCCGTAACGGCCTCCATAGCCCACCCAACCGAATGAGCATCCGAAACCGGGTCTGATCGCAGGTGCTCCTACAGCTCCCACTGCACTGTGTTGAGGGAAATTGCTGAGAATTGGTCCTGGATGGGTCACCACAACCGGTGAGGGTCTGATCACCACTTCGGAGTCAGGGCACTGCCTAACGCATGGCTGGTTGCAGGCACCAGTGACTGGCCAGGGCCGGGCTACCCCGCATTCTGGATAGCAGAGGCTGGACAAAGTAATCTTTCTGGGATGGAGGTAAACCTGAAACGCACAACAGGGACTAGAGTCAAAAGAAGGTACAAGTGGAAAGAGGATGTTAGGAATCATTAAAAAGGGGATCAAGAATAAGAAGATGATATTATTGCTCTTAAATAAATCAATGGTATGCCCACATGTCGAATACTGCGTACAGATGTGTTCTTCTCATCTGAGAAAAGATATAGTGACATTAGAAAAGGTTCAGAAAAGGGCAACTTAAATAATAAACATATAGCTAAGGGTTAATGTTCTTTTACCTGTAAAGGGTTAACACAGGGAACCAAACACCTGACCAGAGGACCAATCAGAAAACAAGACTTTTTCAAATCTGGGTAGAGGGAAGTTTTGGGTGTGAGTTCTTTGTTCTTTGTCTTGGGTCTGACCCTCTCGTCTCTGAGAGTGATTTTTCTATCTCCAGGCTTTCTAATCTTCTGTTTCCAAGTTGTAAGTACAAGGATAGTAAGACAATAGGTTTATATTGTTTTTTTGTATTTACATGTGTGTAGTTGCTGGAACGTGTTAAATTGTATTCTTGTTGGATAAGGCTGTTTATTCATTTTTTTTTCTTTAAGCAATTGACCCTGTATATTGTCACCTTAATACAGAGACTATATTTTATGTCCTTTTTCATTCTTTTTATATAAAGCTTTCTTTTTAAGACCTGTTGGAGTTTTTCTTTAGTGGGGACTCCGGGGAATTGAGTCTGGAGCTCACCAGGGAATTGGTGGGAGGAAGAAGTCAGGGGGAAAATCTCTTGGTGTTAGATTTACCAAGCCTGACTTTGCATACCCTCTGGGTGAGGGGGGAAGAGAGATTAGCTCTCTCGGAACTTGTATTTCCAGGACTGGAAACAGGGAGGGTAGAATCTCTTTGTTTAGATTCACAGAGCTTGCTTCTGTATATCTCTCCAGGAATGCAGGGAGGGAACACCGGGAGGGGAGGAGGAGGAAGGGAAATGGTTTATTCCCCTTTGTTGTGAGACTCAAGGAATCTGAGTCTTGGGGTCCCCCAGGGAAGGTTTTGGGGAGACCACAGTGAGCTAGGCACTGTATAATTCCAAGCTGGTGGCAGCAATTACCAGGTCTAAGCTGGTAACTAAGCTTGGAGGTTTTCACGCTAACCCCCATATTTTGGACGCTAAGGTCCAGATCTGGGAAAAATGTTATCACAAAAGGTTCCCACATGAGGAGAGATTAAAGAGGCTAGGACTCTTCAGCTTGGAAAAGAGGAGACTAAGGGGGGATATGATAGAGGTATATAAAATCATGAGTGGTGTGGAGAAAGTGGATAAGGAAAAGTTATTTAGTTATTCCCATAATACAAGAACTAGGGGTCACCAAATGAAATTAATGGACAGCAGGTTTAAAACAAATCAAAGGAAGTTCTTCTTTACACAGCGCACAGTCCACTTGTGGAACTCCTTGCCAGAGGAGGTTGTGAAGGCTGGACTATACCAATGTTTAAAAGAGAACTGGATCAATTCATGGAGGTTAAGTCCATTAATGGCTATTAACGAGGATGGGTAAGGAATGGTGTCCCTAGCCTCTGCTTGTCAGAGGGTGGAGATGGATGGCCGGAGAGAGATCACTTGATCATTGCCTGTTAGGTTCACTCCCTCTGGGGCACCTCGCACTTGCCACTATCGGTAGACAGGATACTGGGCTAGATGGACCTTTGGTCTGACCCGGTACAGCCGTTCTTATGTTCATAAGTGCCGGTGGAAGAAAGGCTTGAAAGCTTAGTTACTATTGCAGCCAATAGGGGCCAGAGAGAGAGAGAGAGGAGAAGAGGCCTTAGTGCCTGTGTTCATGGCTATGTATTTGTTCCTGTATCCTCTAGTATCACAAAAGCCACACAATTAGGGGCTTTTTCATTTTCATTCAAATAGAGTTCTGCATTTGGTATTTTTCCAAGATTTTTACTGGAAAATGAAGGTGCTCTCTTGGTGTCAATCAGCACAGTGAAATCAACTTCAAAGAGCTTCAAGTGGTTCCCTAAAATCAAAGGAAGATACTTCTTCCCTGCACATGGGACCCCCTCTTGAGGACACAATTTACACTTTAAACAACACTCTGGTTCAGGCAGAAATGTTTTCTGCAAGATGCCCTATGGTTAGTCAGATTGTATGTGAAATCTCATCACATAACCATCTCCTCCTTCCCCAGGAATGGATGATTTCATCTCTCCTCATCCTGTTGCTGGTCTCAGTCAGCTGCATTGTCTTACAAGACCTCCATTTCTTGGCTGCTCATGAATAGAGAGATGGTTTCTAATAGAGTGTAGGGTCCAAGACTTAATTCAAACCCTTGCTACAAAAGAGCACTGCTGTCCTTCACTCTCCGCCATCCCTGGACTTGGCTCATGCGCAAATCTGCTGGAGGAAGCCCTTTGAGACAGCATTGGTGACCCAACTGGAGGTCCAGTGTTAAGCCAAGATGTACTCACCACAGGGTGAAATTCACCCCTGCGCACCGGATCATCACAAAGGCCCATTCTCCACTTAAGTCCCTCATGAGACCTAGTTATAAGTTCAATGTGTAACGAAAGTTTCTATAGGCATCGTACCATCCCCTGTGCCAAAGGATGAATTTCAGATGTAAAGGTCTGACAGGAAATACAGTGGAGGCAAGGAATGATTCCCATTAACTTCAAAGGGAAATGGATCTGAGCCACTGGCGATGGAGCCGGTAAGAATGCAGAAAAGTGGCTCCCTCCTTCCTAGCAGGTTTACAATGAACTGCCCAATGCCCCTTACCACGACCAGTATGAATTGAAAGGACCAACCTGGATTCCTTTCATCAGGGCTTGTTGTGCTACTGATGCCACTCAGAAGCACCTTGACATTCATTCTAATTGTTGCCCCAGTAAAATCCGTGGAATGGCACAAGGAATGCAGTTGGCCCGTACAATTTTAAGATGAAAGAAAGATGTAGAGTGCAACGTGCCCTTCACACCCTCTGAGGCTCCCATTAGCCCAATCATTGCAACCCCTGAGGAAAACAGCTCCATCCAAAGGAGGACATTGCAAGGCAATCAAGTTTGTTTGGTAACTAATGAGGACCTCCTCCACAAATGACATAACAGATCCTCCAGGCAGTCCTAGATTGTAGAATAGCACACAAGAATCAGCACTCTTCTAAACGCTTCTTCAGACTTCGTCTCCTCGATCAATTAGGTCAGTCCATCTGGAATCAATTTCTTTCTAGCCCTAGAGATGTGGCGGTAGGTTCATTTCTATTTAGAACTGAATCTAGCACTTACTTGCTGTGATTTTTATGAGGGATCAGGGTTTTCTTCCATAATTGTCTCGTGCAGTTACTCAGTTGCAGGTTTTATAGGATTCACAATTCGAAGCTGCTCGCAGAATTTAGGAGCAACATATGCAATTGGGAAACATAATTCCGAATAGCTGGAAATAGAATTAGGACGTTTAAATCTTCTCAGTAACTTTTGGAAGTTCCTTAGCCATTTTTCATTTTAGTTGGATAAGGAAGGAATTTGTTCAGGTTAGTCTAGGAAGGGTCAATTCAGTGATCTTCTCCTTTATGCTGATGCTGCTGTTTCTCCTCACTATTGGAGACAGGAGAATAGATGAAGCAGGTATCTATTCATGTGATGTGTATTTATACCTGCCTCTGTGTTTTCCACTCCATGCCTGTGATGAAGTGGGTTTTAGCCCACAGAAGCTGATGTTCAAGTCCATTTGTTAGTCTCTGAGGTGCCACAAGGACTCCTCCTTGTTTTTGCTGATGCAGTCTAACACCACTACACCTCTCAAACCGTGGGTGTCATTAGTACTTGCTAATGAATGAACAGAGACTTTGCTTTTCTCCAAAGAAGTCACTAAATACAAGCTCCTCTGCTGGGGTACCAGGGCAGCATGCAAGCTGAATTCTGTTGTCCGGACCTGCGTCTGTGATCTCTAACACCAAAGCCCCAGGCATTCAATATTAAGATGCAAAATGCGACCTTGTACTCAAATCACATGTTGTATGTAATGTGAATAGTGTGTTCATTGTGAAAGAATATAGGCATTGTTCTGTAAAATGTATCTTTTGAAATACTTCTTTCCCTTTTTTTCCCTCCCTCCCGCAGCTGCAAATTTTTCAAGCCTCCCTCCTCCATCCGGAAGGCTATCTCAGATAAGGCGGTGCGAAAAAAGGACGCGAGAGGAAATGTTCTCGGAAATCATGGAATCGACTCTCAATGAAAGAGCTCATCTGAATGAGTGGAAGGGTGCGGTATCAAAGTACAGGAAAGATGCCAGTGAACATGAGGACAGGAGGGACTAATGCTAGGAGAGGAGGGAAGCTCGAGATGAGAAGTGGCGGCAGGAAGAACAGAAGAGGCAGGAGGCAATGCTGGGGCTGCTGTGTGATTAAACTGACATGCTCTGACATCTGGTGGAGCTTCAGGAACGGGAGCAGGATCACAGAGTGCTGCTGCAGCCCCTGTATAAACGCCCTCCCCAAGTTCCATAGCCTCCTCACCCAGACGTGGAAGAACATGGGGGATGGGGGAGGCTCCGTGCACCCGCGCACTCCACCCCAGTGGACAGCCCACGCAAAGGGCTGTCATTATTTTGAAGTTCTGAAGTGGTCTTTTCCTTCCCTCCTATCCTCCTCCCAAACCCCACCCGAGCTACCTTGTCAGTTCTCTCCCTCTTCTTATAATCAATTAATAAAGAATACATGATTTTTAAACAATAATGACTTTATTTCCTTAGAACGCAGGCTGTGATCGAAGGGGGAGGGTGGGTTGCTTACAGGGAATGAGTCAATCAAGGGGGCGAGTTTTCATCAAGGAGAAACAAACAGAACTTTCACACCTTAGCCTGGTCAGTCATGAAACTGGTTTTTAAAGCTTCTCTGATGCGCAACACTTCCTGGTGTGCTCTTCTAACCGCCCTGGTGCCTGGCTGTTCGTAATCAGAGGCCAAGTGATTTGCTTCAGCCTCCCACCCTACCATAAATGTCTCCCCCTTACTCTCACAGAGATTGTGGAGTACACAGCAAGTAGCAATAACAATGAGTATATTGGTTTAACTGAGGTCTGAGTGAGTCAATAACGTGCGCCAGCATCCCTTTAAATGTGCAAATACACATTCTACCACCATTCTGCACTTGCTCAGCTTGTACATGGACACACATCGCCGAATTAATGTGCTTAGTGTGGCTGCATGCACTCAACTTTATCCAATCTTCTTTCCAAAAATCAATTTCTGTAAAATCGGAGTAATCCCATAGGGTAGAAATACCCTAAATATAGTTAAGCTTTGGTATAGGCTTACCAGTGACTACAGCTTTATTCACCATTTTTAGCTGATTAGTTTTTCCCAGATAAATCTTGACAGATGGTGGTGCAAATTCCATGTCTGTAGTCTTTCCAAAGTCATGGGAATTGTTTGGAGCAGAGCATATAAAGGCTGCTCCCTATCACCCACAAACTAATGAGTTTGCAGAAAGATTTAAGGGAACTTTAAAAGCTGTGCTAAGAACAGTACCTCACCTGGCCATGAGAATGATTGGGACGTTTTACTTCATTAGTTGCTCACTGTGCACAGAAGTGTTCCCCAAGAATCAACTGGCTTTTCCCCCTTTGATCTCCTGTGTGGGAAGCAGGTTAGGGGACCCTTAGATTTGATTGGAGGCTCTGGGGAGGGCAGTACTGAGGAAAGAGGACAGCCTGTAGGGGAGTATGTCACTCATTTTAAGGAGAATTTACAGGTAATGAGGAATTGAGGGAAACAGACCCTTGAAAAAAGTCAGGGAACTCAGCATGTTTATTATGGTCAGCAAACTGAAGAAAGATCATTTGACACTGCTAATTTGGTGTTAGCGCTGAGCCCAGTGATGGGGTGTGGGGGGAAAGGAAGGTTTATTGGGAATGACCTTTTCAAGTGATTGAAGGGGTGAAGGCTGTCACATCTGATGTAAATATAACTCTTCCAGCCCTCTCAGTTGGCAGCAACAAGGGCCGGGTTCAGTATCCAGGGGTTCTCTTTCAGTAATGCAATACAAAATCGGCTTGGGCCCCCACCCAGTGACTTGGGACAATTACATACCACCCCCTGGGTGCCTCGAGGAGGCAATACTTCCCCTCTCACAAGCACAGAGTCTGATTGTAGCAAAATCCTTTTAATAAAGGAGGGAAACAATGTGGCATCATATTGGGGAAACCCCACAAACAGGATTCATAACATAAACAACGAGCCAAAGACACAGCAAGTATGTTTTGGCAATGTCCTTTTCCCTTTAGGGTCTTAAGTGCAATCATCCCAAAGTCCATCAACCCCAAAGTCTCTGTCCCTGGTCAGTGCTGCCCCATAGTTCAAAAGTTTATCTGCAGAGTTTTATCCCCCCCCCAGCCTGGGTGGAAATGGGGGGCACAAAGGGGGTTAAGGGGCACCTTACGTGGTCCGAGACCGACTTCCCCATGTCTCCCTGGAGATCTACTGCAGCTTTCACAACGATCAGCTCCACTCCACTCACCAGCTTGTGAGCTGCTCCAGCCATCCGTGCAAACCGCTCTGCTCCTTCTGCTCATTGTTCTGTGGGCCAGTTCAAGCATCCCACAACCTGCTCTGCTCACTGTTCTGTGGGCCGCTCCAACCGTCGTGCAAACTGCTCTGCTCTGCCAGCCACTAGCAATATATCTTCAGGTTCCCCCACTAGTTAACACAGGACTCAGCTCAGTAAGTTTTGCTCTTTAGTCATTTCAGCCTGTAGCAGGGGATCCTCAGTGCTGGTGTACCATTGGCCAAAAGTGCATTCAACTCAGCAGCCTCCAGCTAGATTCCTAGTAGAATCAAAATTAGCTCTGCTATTCAACAGTGGAGAGAGACAAGGAGATGCAATTGGTGTTCCAGGCCCTCATAGCACTCCCTAAACCTCTCCCCCATTTACTGGGTTTGGTAACCCATGTCCCTTGTCTGGCGAGTGCTACTTAGTTGATGGTGAGACACTCTGTCATAAAACAGATCCATAGTCTCTCAGTCACATAATCAGGGTAACAACACTTTATTCCTCCTGCCCCAATAACAGAGAAATTGAGGATCCCACAGCTGTCAAAGTGACCATTTTAGGCTGCCCTGGGCTATGCTAAGTGAGGTGGCTGTGCCTATGCAAACAAGATCAGCCCCTGAAATTCTTTTCCACACTCACCATAATTCACCACCACATGTCAGGGTAGAGCTCATTCTGACTCTGCTTACAAAAGGAAGCTCAGCTACAGAGGAACGGTGCAAATCATGCATATCAATAGATTAAAACTTACTCCCAAAGGGAGATGGCAGTAAATTTGGAGCCATTTAGGGATCTGGGTTAATAATCTGTCAGGGATGGTACTTGGTCCTGCTGTGAAGGCAGGGGACTAGACTTGATGACTGTTCAGTGTCTCTTCTAGTTCTATTAGATAGTTTTAGATTCATATTGAAAAAAAATCCCACTCCAAAGAAGGAAATGCTGGCCCTTTAAAACATCACACACAGGCTTTTCCCTCGCCAAGTTTAGCTGCCCTAGAAAGAGAAACAGTTACAGGGAATTCTCCTGTATCTCAAGTTTGCAGATGAAAGAGCTGCAGGATTCAATGTGCACATCAGATCCTGTGGACTTAAGAACAAACTAACTGTGAAAAACAGCGGAAAATATTAAATCAATGGAACAAGTTATTGAAATTTGGTCTGGAACTAATTAGACCTTAAGGAACAAAGGGCCTCTTGAGTTCTCCAGGCAGTCTAAAAAACTGGCTGAAAACACTCCTGCTCTCAAACCACTTTTACTTATTCTCCTCTGTGAACTAAAAAAGTCCTGTTCCTCTCACTCTCTCCATAATCATTCAAACGATGTGCTAAGGATCCTTTGAATTTAGGACTGAATCTTGCACAGACACTCTGTGATTCATAACAATGGGGAGGGTTTAGGGTTTTTCAATTTATTTTCATTATCGGGTTGCTGGTGTTTGTTTCTTCATGCTTTAGAAATTGTTTGGATTCTAAGAGCAAGACATGCATTTGGGACAGTAGATCCTGTTGATTTTTGTTGGAACTTGGGCATTCAAATCCCCTAGGGAGCTCTGAAAAATGTCACCCCCATTTTTCATTCAGGAGTTAGGAAGAAACACCCTAAATTTGCTCTCTAAAGGACTAAGTCATTGTTCTTCTACTTTCTTCTGAAGCAGCTGGTGAATGACACTCACTGAGACAGGATACTGCTTTAGATGGGGCACTCGTCTCTTCCAGCCTGGCAACTGCTACTTTCTCTTGTGAAGAAGTAAATCTATGTGCAGAGCCTCATCTGCTCTAAGTGTGGCTTCAGTGAAGCCAGAGGAACAGAGCAGATTTATACTGGGCAGGTGGTGGGGAGTTGTATTTTGTTTGGATCAAAAAATTCCACCTTTGTTATTTCATCAGCAAGTGTTGGTGACTCGCTGAGGTTTCCAAACCAAAGCACCTGCCTTGTGATGCTGGACTGAACTTATTTGCACTATTAATGCTATTCCAGCCACGTCCTATGTGATATTTTTTTTAAGGGATGGGAAATCCCAAGCTGTGATAAATGAAGGGGAAGCAGTGAGTGGGATGTAGCTCCCTTTTATGGACACCCACCAGCCGGGAGCTATAAAATCCCTCTAAGTAGCGGATCTCTAATTTATCTCCCTGTAAAGGGTAAAAAAAGTCTCACTGCTCTGCATAGGTAAAGAGAAGTGAGCGGGCACCTGGCCAGAAGAGTCAATGGGAAGGCTATAACTTTTAAAAATTGAAACAAGACTCCCCCATTTGTCTGTCTGTTGTTGTTCTCGGGGAGAGGCAGACAGGGGACAGTTATGCTGTGAGAAGCTTGGGCCAGGCATGAAAAATCATCACTATCATACCTAGAAACTATTCATCTAAACCCCCAGATATGCAGGGCCGGCTCTAGGCACCAGCAAAACAAGCAGCGTGCGCTTCCCACAGCGAGTCCGCCCAGGCGGGGTCCTGGGGAAACTAGAGGGTCCTGCACCCCCACTTCACAGTCAGATGTGACTCTTAGCCAGCCAGAAAAACAGAGGTTTATAAAGATGACAAGAACACGGTCCAAACCAGGCCTTGCCGGTACGGACAACAGGACCCCCTTTCGTCTGTTCCATCTGGGGCCTCCAGGGAGGCCACAGCCCCACTGGGAAGCCCAAGCCCCGTTGGGGTGACCTTCTTCATTTCCCAGTCTCTTCCAAAAACTGAAACTGCCTTCAACGTCTCATTCAGCCTCCCTCCGGCTCCCGCCCACCGCCCCCCAGAAGCCTCTGTCCAGTTTCCGAGGCAAAGGTATCACCTGGCCTTTAACCTCCCTCCTGGGTTCTCAGGTTACATGCTCATGTATCCTCCCTTCCCCAATGTAGACCTTGCCAGCACAACTCCCCTGCATCCTTCCCAGGTCAATACTCCCCACTCAGCATTCACATAACACAGCAAGAACATTCCCACTTTCTCAGAAATGCCTTGAGGGTACCCAGCAGGAAGGAATTCCCAAATGCACCTTCCTGAGTTCTCAAATGGCTTTGGCACTTGAGTGGTGGCAAACTGATTGCCTAATTATTTGCTCCATTCTCTTTCATGATTCCTGCAGGTGACTTTGGTGTAGTGTAGTTTTTCTTTAAAGGCAGAACTGAGGCAGGCAGTTGTGTCTGAAACATACTTTGACCAAAGAGTGGGTGTTTCTGCTGGCCAGTAGATGAGCACATGTGGGCAAAGAGTCAGAAGCAGATTAATGTCACTGAGTTTTACTGGTGCAATGAAATCCAGAATCTCCTTGTGAAGCTGAACTAATTTTGCCCCATTGCCGTAAATCTTGTCAGCTCATCTCCAGCAATGCAAAGTGAGTGTAAAGTTGATGTCAAGGAGCAGAGCTGGTTGAATTTACACCTCTCCTAGGTTGTCATGAAAGCCTGCTTCCCAAATGGGTGCTACATGCTACATGTCAATGGAGGTCCCGCCAGAGGAGAAGAGAAGAATGTCCTGGATAAAGGAGAATTATTCTAAAAAAGGCCTACTGACTCCATAATGATATTTCAGCAGAGCCTCTGTTGGAGAGTTTATTACTGGAAATGCTCTCAAATGACATACCAGAGGTACACTGGTTTAAATACTCAGCCTTAACATCTGGAGGAGCAGTAGCAATGGAAATGGACTTGATTTGACCTGATGGCTCCAGATACAGTACCCATAACAAATGGTCAGGTGAGTCAAGTTTTCCCAGCATTCGCCTTTATGCATTGAAACCCCTAAATACTAGGGAAGGGAAGCTCTATAGAACAGGGAGAGGGATTTGTGTAGTGCATGTTGGGAAGAGCTTTCTAGCCAAGAACCAAACTTTCAAAGTGCTCTAGAAGCAAAGGCATCTTGTCCTGAACGGCGCTCTGCAATTCAAGGAGTTCAGGCCAGAGTTAACTTTGCTTTGTTAGAGCAGGTAATGCAAGGTGGAACTGCACCCCAGTGTGGAAGCCTCTCAGAATGCTGTAAACTACTTCAAGGGCTGATTTCTCCTGTCACTCCAGGGCTTCAAAAAGTCACATCTTGAGAAGTGCCTGTGCTGTTGGTTCTTCAGGGATGAATTTTGTCCAGGGCAATGTTTAAAGAAGGAGGGAGGAACAAGGAGAACCAGAAGACAGATATTGTGATGCCTCAGAGTTTTTAATGTGAGTCACATTTGCAGTACACAGTACAGGAAAAATACTAGAGCGGACCAAACAGATATTCAGTTTTTCAAGAAGGGCTGCTTCCGATCACCCACCTCAATGGGATCTATTTCACACACAATGTTTTTTGTTCTTGTTGCAGCTGTAGATATTGACAAGTCACCTACGCACCCGTGTTAAGCTAGTTTTATTGCCCCAGTTGGTGAGAAGTGAGACAAAGCAAAACAGAAGCAGAGGACTAGGCAGCTTCTCAGTTAAACATCAGCCACAGAGAAGATCAAAGCAAGAAGCTAAAGATACGTATTGGTGGAAAGGATAGAGCAGACGGGGTCTAATTCTCCTTCCTAGCAAGGTCTCTTTTTCCCACTCTCAAGAGATATAAAATAATAATAAATGTAGCTGATTCCCATCTTAAAGCCCCTATTTCCCTTAAACTGCGGAGTGACTGTAAACAGCCTGCCTCTAATTCAGATCGAGTCCACAGGTGAAAGCGAGAATCAGCAGACGAGTGGGAAAGCCTCGGCAGAAAGAGTCATAAAGCGTAAGATTAGAAATGCAGCACGGCTGTCAGCCCAAGGTGCTGAGCACACACAGCTCCCACTGAGTTCAGCTGGAGCCCTGGTTGCCCAGCACTTCTGAAAGCCATGCCCAAAAGCTCAGGGTTGAAGATGTATCTTGCTGTTCATTTCCTGGTTCTTCCTTGTTCAACAAATATTCCTGATAGATTTAACATGGCTCACACTTTCCATGGAGGTACCTATGGCAAGATACGCCAGAGCCACATAATCCCCCATAACCATAACCGCCCGGGTAACCTCCTAATCCCCCATAACCACATAATCCCCCATAACCATAACTGCCGCCATAACCAGCGTATCCCTCTAAACCATACAATCATCCATAAAGGCCTCCATAGCCATACAATCCCCCATGACCGAATGAGCCCCTGAAAGCAGGTACCACCACAGGTGCTCCTACAGCTCCCATTTCACTCTCCTAAGAGAAATGGTTGAGAATCTGTCCTGGGAGGGTCACGACAACAGGTGAGGGTCTGATCACCACTTCAGAGTCTGGGCACTGCCTAAGACGTGGCTCGTTGGAGCTGCCAGTAACTGGACTGGGTCGGGCCACCCCGCCTTCTGGATAGCACAGGCTGGCGAAAGTCGTCTTTCTCGGATGGAGGTAAACCTGAAACACACAACAGGGACTAGAGTCAAGAGAAGGTACAAGAACTGGTGGAAGAAAGGCTTCAAAGCTCGGTGCGGCCCAAGAGAGAAAGAAAGAGTGGACTATGTCTCTGTGTTCATGGCCATGTCTTTCTTTCTATAGCCTCTTTCTACACCTCTTGTCCACTCGCACTAAACTTCCCTCCCAACCGGTCCCCTTGTGCTCCTTGAAATGGCTTGGTCTGAAAAACATTGACTGGAATAAGTGTCACTATTTCTATGCTGGACTCCAGGGATTCTGTGCCCATTTTAGACATTTCTCAAAGAGAACATTACCGGGATAATGGTAATTGTATCCTTTCGTCTGAGGATTTAACCTCTGCATGCAAACCAGTTGAGTCTGGTATCCCAGCGTTGTTCTTTGAGTTTCCAAAGCTTGTGAGTCAACAATACTTGCCAACCAATACACAGAAAGCTTTAATTTTCTCCAAAGAAATCACTAAGGACAAGCTCCTCAGTTGGTGGGTTCAGGTCCACTGAGTTCCATGGAGGGACACTAAATTACACCATCTGAGGAAAAGCACCTTCAATGGGTATTTGTGCTGAAAAGAGCATAAGAATTGCTAGACTGGATCTCACCACTTGTCAGCTTAATCCATTCTCCTGTCTCCAATAGTGATCAGTAACAACTGCATCTGAAGAAAGTAAAAGACCTCCGAAGAGGTCTTTTCTGGACTAACCTGGGAAACTTTCTTCCTAATACGGCTAAGTGAAAATGGCTAAATGACTTTCTAAAGCTTTAACTTTCTAAAGTTATGAAAAAGATTTCAATACCCTAAATCTATTTCCAGTTAAGAGGAAATAGTTTTCCCAATTGCATATGTTGCTCTAAAATAAATCATGAATCCACCAGCTCCTGTAACTAAATCACTACACAAGATAATTATGGAAGAACACCCTGATCCTTGATTAATATCACCCTGACTACATGTAAGACTCGATTATCCCTGAAAATAACCCCTACTGTCACATCCTTAGAGTTCAAAAGCGATTGAGTTGAACTGGACTTACCCAGTTCAATGAGGAGCTGAAGTCCAGAGAAGGGTGTAGAAGAGCCCAGAGTGATGAGTGCTTTTACATGGTTCGTAGGACTACCTGGAGGTTCTGGGATGCTGTTTGTGGAGGCGGTTGTAATTCATTACCAAATAAACTTGATTGTCTTGCAAAATCCTCCTTTGGATGCAGCTGTTTTTCTCAGGAGTTGCAATTCTAGGCTGAAACTGAGCCTCAGAGGGCATGACATGCATGTTACACCCTTCATCTTTCTTTCATCTTCAGATGGTACTGGCCAACTGCATTCCTCATGCTATTCCATTGACATTATTGCTGCTTCAATGAGAATGAATATCAAGGTGATTCTGAGCAGCGTCAGTAGCACAAATGGGTGCGATGAAAGGAATCCAGTATGGTCCTTGCCATTCATGCTGGCTATGGTTCAGGGCATTGGGCAGTTCATTCTAACCCTGCCAGGAAGGAAGCAGCCATGTTTCTGCATTCTCAACGGCTCGGACCCCCAATTGACTTTGAAGTTAATGGGAGTCATTCCAGTGCCCACGTGCATATTTCTTGTCAAGGCCTTAAGTCTGAATTTCACCCTTTGGCTGGGGGATGATACGATGCCTATGAACAACTTGAGTCCAATTTTTAACTTCCAAACTGAGTCTTAAGAGGGTCTCAAGTGCAGTATGGCCTTTTGTGATGGCTGTCTGCGCAGGGATGAATCTTTCCTTATGGTGAGTAATACTTGCCCTAACATTGGACCTCCCCTTGAGTCACCAATGTTGTCTCAAAGGGCTGCCTAGAGTAGATTTGCTCCTAGGTCAAGGGAAGGGATGGCGTACAGGGAAAGGAAGCAAGAAGGAAGAGGTGGCTGTGGGGTGAGATTTGACTAAAATGCTGCACAGCCACAGGGCATGTTGCAGAAGAGATTCCTGCCAGAATCCGAATGTTATTTAAAGTGTGACAGATATCCCCAAGGGCAGGGTTCATATCCAGGGAACGAGGCAGAGGAGTCTGCCTTTGATTATGAGGCCCTGAATCTCTGTGAAGTTGAAGCAACTGTGCTGATTTACACCAAGGGGCACCTTCATTTTCCAGTTAAAATATTTCAAAAACTACCAAATGCAAAACTACATTGAAATGAAAAGGAAACAGCCCCAGATTGTGTGTCTCTAAGTTATGATGCGCTTAACAGAAGGACAAGGGAGCTTGGCCTCCATTTTGTTTAAAGTGACTCTATTACTCAGTGCAGAGGTGTCTAATCTCCACAACAACCTAGTAGCCTTCTTAGAATAGAACCCTCTGCAGGTGTGAAACACCAGTGAGCGTTTGTGAGGGGCTTTGAAATCTGGAGTTCTGAGGACCCTGAAGAACTTCCAGCCCCAACGCCCTGACTCTCTATGACTGAGAGGTGTAGAAAGAGAGGGAGGTAGAGATGACCTGGGGGTCAGTGGCAGGACCAGAAGTAGAACCCAATCTTCCAACTCCTCCTACCACAGGCAGGGCTGTCACTAAGGAGCGGCGAGGGGGTCAGATGCCGAGGGTGTAAAGCTACTAGAGTGCAGAAATGGGGCAGGTCAAGTGTACTAACCTCCCCTGTCCCACAGGATCGGGCCCAGCCATGTCCAGATGGAGCTCAGGGTTCATGGGCCCAGGGGCCCAGACACTTGGAGGCTCTCGGGAACTAGGACACTGATGGGGTGGCAGGAATGGTGCTGAGTGCTGCTTGGGTCCTACTGAGCGTGCTCATTGCTCAGTAAGATCTGCTGAAGCAGCTGCGCTTGCTGGTGATTAAAAAGGTGAAAGGGTGTGTTACGTTATTGATATAAACTGGGACCATATAGAACATAGGTTTCAACCAAGGTCCTGTAGTGGCACCAGATCTTGTGTAAAGGGGGTCATATAAGGTGTCTATGATCAAGTTATGAGTTACTGATTATGATTATGCTGTCTGTATGTCTGTATCATTTTGTAGTTGAAGTTATGAATATTGACTGTATACTGTCTGTATTTCAAACTTGTGCTGTGTTACTGCGAGAGATCCCAGACAAGTGGTTGTTAGCTCTGCTTAGCCTGCTTGATGGCTCATTAAGGACCATCAACTACACAACTGACCCATTGAGAGAAGGCAGATACGCCTTGTGACTCAGCAGGGTGTGCAGAAACTGGCCCATGTGACTCCAAACTCCATTTTGCTGTAATTTTCCACAGTAAGAACAAAGAAGTGTTCTTACACTTGGAAGTGCCTATATAAGCTTGATGCCTCATCTCCATTTTGTCTTCAATCCTGCTTCCTACCTCTGGAGTGACTTTGCTACAAGCTAAAGCTCTGCAAAAAGGACTGATGACCCATCCCAGCGAGAGATGTTCTCCAGAGACTTGATTTGAACCTGCAGTTTATTCCATCACTGCTACAAGCCTGAACGAAGAACTTTGCCATTACTGTATGGAATTGATTCCATTTAACCAATTCTAGCTCTCATCTCTATCTTTTTCCTTTGGTGAATAAACCTTTAGATTTTAGATTCTAAAGGATTGGCAACAGTGTGATTTGTGGGTAAAATCTGATGTGCATATTGACCTGGGTCTGTGGCTTGGTCCTTTGGGATCGAGCGAACCTTTTTCTTTTACTGGGCTGTTGGTTTTCATAACCATTCATCCCCAGGACGGGTGGCACTGGTGATGACACTGGGAGAGTGGAGTGTCTAAGGAAATTGCTTGTGTGACGTGTGGTTAGCCAGTGAGGTGAAACTGAAGTCATTTTTGTCTGGCTGGTTTGGTTTGCCTTAGAGGTGAAAAAACCCCAGCCTTGGGCTGTGTCTGCCCTGTTTGAGCAATTGGTCCTGAATTGGCACTCTCAGTTGGGTCCTGCCAGAACCGCTTCGTCACAGTGGCGTAGTCGGCAGGATCCACAGAACCAGGTCAATTAAGCTTTGGGTCAGAACCCCACACTATCCAAATTTGAAATTTGGGATTGAGAGTTTGGTTGGTTAAAGAGCAGTTGCAATGGATGAGCAAAGAGCATATCAGGGTCTTGACAAAAAAGCCCTGGATGATTTGTGTTCAGAAAAGGGGATAAGTTTTAAAAAGAAAGCTACAAATTAAGAACTGAGAGATCTGCTAATGGCCGGTGATCAGGAGGCAGGAGCACAGCCCTTACCTGATACCACAGAGACTGCAGAAGCAATTCGAATGAAAGAGGCAGCGAATAAACAGTAATTCGAGCATGAACAGAACCTAGCAGACCTGAGATTGCTGGAAAGGCAGAAAATAGCTGAATTAGAAAGAGAAGCTGCTGAAAGACAGAAAGAAGCTGCTGAGAGAGAGAAAGAAGCTGCTGAACGAAAGAAGGAGGCTGATGAGAGAGAAGAAAAAGCTCATAAGGGGCATCTGGAATTACTGGCTGCTGAGGAGAGAGCTCGACAGATGGAACAGGAGACGGCCAGACTGCAGCTCCAAGTAATGGAAGAGCGGAGAAAGTCATCGCCACCTGGTACTCCACATACCCACAGCCAGGAGAAGAACTGGGAAAAGATGTGTCCCATTTACAATGATACGGAAGATATAGAGGAATTCGTGTCCACCTTTGAGCGCCTTTGCAATCTGTACCAGATCCCCGATGAACAGCGAATGGCTGTCCTGCTGACCAGACTGACTGGAAAAGCCAGGGAGGTATTTAATGATTTGGGGGAACAAGAAGCCTTGGGTTATGGACGGTTTAAAGATTCTGTGTTAAGGCGGTTCATGGTTACTCCTGGTTCTTACAGAGTTAAGTTTAGAAAGTTTAAGAAGTCTAATGATTGTACTTTTGTAGAATGTGCTCATAAGCTAATGGGTTTTGTTAAAAAGTGGGTGATGGGAGCAAAGGCGCATGGGAGTTTTGAAAAGCTGTTGGATTTAATAACTTTGGAACAGTTCTTAAACATTATGCCTGACCACCTGAGAGCAGCTGTGTGTGACAGGGACCCCGAGTCAGTCCTACGGGCTGCAAAGATTGTGGATGCCCATACCCAAAATAGGGCTCGGGAAGGGTATAAACCCCAAGGGAAAAGTAGTCACCATTCTCCTCAGTTTAAGAGGAGGGAAGGATTTAAAGGTAAACCTGGCCCTGACTCTTATAAGGTGGCTCGCGGGAGCGCAGAGGGTGAGAATTCTCACCCCAAACATAAACAGGTTACATGCTATCACTGTGGGATGCTTGGCCACCTAAAACCAGATTGCCCAACCCTAAAGGGCAGCTCAAAACCAGCAACCCCAAAAGCCACAGTAGATGCCAATTCCATTACTCTGAGCACCCAGGCTGAGCCAAGCCACAACAGCACCACTTTAAGTCCAGGGGCAAGCAGAGCAGTGGCTAATGCCAACCCCCTCATCTCCGGTGCTCTGGGAGGAGGGGATCAGCTCACCAGCTATGTCAGAACTGAGGCTTGGCAGGAAAGTGAGAGGTTTATTATGGAGGCAAAGGTCAATGGTGTTGAACGCGTGGGATGGCGGGACACTGGCTGGGGTGTAACTATGGTCAAGGGACATCTGGTGAAGCCAGAGGACATGTTGCCGGGGGAATATGTGATGGTAGTGGCACTATCTGAGTACTCTGTGGACCTGCCAATGGTTAGAATCCACCTTGAGTGGGATGGCTTTAAAGGGGACGTGAAGGCTGCAGTGCGGGATTTAATTCCGGCTGATGTTTTGTTAGGAAATAACATACGGGGGTGCCTGGTCAAATGACTGTGGTGACCAGGTCACAGAGGAAGTTTGGGTCTGTGGCAGATGCCCTGACTGATGGCAGTGAGGGGGACAGCGAACAGACAGAGAGTGTCTCTCAAGATGAATCAGGTGAAGGTTTGTCTGAAACGTCAGAGAGGGTTCTGCATTCAACCAAAACCCAGGGTGACTTCATGGTGGTTCAGCAAAGTGACGTATCTCTAGAGAGAGCCAGAAATGATGCTCAGAATTAGGTCCCAGCCAATGAAGAAAGAGGCAGACTTTTTATGCAGAATGGGCTGTTGTATAGGGAGCCTCCCAGGGGAAAGAAGAATTCCCAAACGGCGGCTCGCAAACAGCTTGTGGTACCGGAGAGTTGCCGCAATGAGTTGTTAAAGTTGGCTCATGACGGTCCATTTGCAGGACATCTGGGTATAGGCAAAATGTGTGACAGGCTGGAGCAAAATTTCTACTGGCCTCACCTCTTTGAGACGGTGAGAGATTACTGCGAAAGCTGTAAACTGTATCAAAAGCATAAGAGGTTGAAGGGACCTAGCAAGGTGCCCCTCCAGTCTCTGCCCATTATAGGGGAGGCTTTTGCCAGAGTGGCTGTGGATATTGTGGGGCCATTCCCAAAACCTTCCAAGAATGGGAAAAAATACATCCTGGTATTGGTAGACTTTGCTACCCGATATCCTGAGGCTGTAGCCTTGGCTAACATTGAGGCAGAGACAGTGGCAGTGGCCTTGTTCTCTGTTTTTAGCAGAATGGGTTTTCCCAAGGAAATACTGTCTGATCGTGGGTCTAACTTCATGTCTGTGGTTTTCAGGCAGTTGTGGGAATTATGTGGGGTGAAGCACCCGAAAGCTGCTCCCTACCACCCCCAGACTAATGGCCTAGTGGAAAGGTTCAATGGGATCCTGAAGTCTATGTTGAAAATGTACATGGATAGATGCCAGAATGACTGGGATGTTCTACTGCCATATCTATTGTATGCATACAGGAGTGTACCCCAAGAGTCTACAAGGTTTGCTCCCTTTGAACTGCTCTACAGAAGGCAGGTCCGGGGGCCCCTAGATTTGGTTCATGACTCATGGGAGGGTCAGGTGGAGGATACAGAGCAGCCGGTGGCTGAGTATATGGCTCAGTTCAAGGAGAGTTTGCAGCAGATGATGAAGTTGGTTGAGCAAAATCTGAAAGAGAGCCAAGATGCTCGGAAAGCCTGTTATGACAGAGATGCTTAGGAGATAGCATTTGAAATAGGGGGTATGGTGCTGGTGCTAGATCCTGTTCGGAGGAACAAAATGAAGGATGTTTTGACTGGATCCATGGAGGTAGTGGAAAGAATTAATGAGGTAACCTACCTGGGTCACAGGGTGGGCAATGGGCGACTGCGCCCTGAGCCTTCAAAGGTGGAGGCCATTAAGAACTGGCCTATCCCAAGAACTAAGAAACAGGTCCAATCATTCATTGGTCTAGCCAATTATTACAGGAGGTTTGTTCAGAGATTCAGTGACATTGTTGCGCCCATCACAGACCTAACGAAAAAGGAAAAACCAGACCGGGTGCAATGGACGGAGGCCTGTGAGCAGGGATTTCAAAGCATAAAAAGTGCTTTGGCCAAAGAGCCTGTGCTGGCCAGCCCAGATTTCAAAAAACCTTTTTTGCTATGTACAGACGCTTCCAATATTGGGCTGGGGGCAGTGCTAATGCAAGAGGGGGCGGGGGGTAAGAGGCATCCCATGGCATACTTGAGCAAAAAGTTATCCCCCACTGAGCAAAATGACGATACTATTGAGAAGGAATGTTATGCCATTGTCTGGGCTGTCAAGCAACTTAAGCCCTATTTGTACAACCAAAAATTCACGGTGTTGAGTGATCACGCCCCTCTGGTCTGGCTGCACAGGGCCAAAGGTACCAACTCCAGGTTGCTGCGCTGGAGTTTAGCCCTTCAAGAGTATGAAATGGACATAATCCACATAAGGGGGAAGGAAAATATTGTAGCTGATGCATTGTCCCGAATAGGGAATCCTTAGGATGCAGTCAGAGATGTCTGTGTCATCCCTTCCTGCATCAATTTTGCGTTGGAGGTATGATGTTATTGATATAAACTGGGACCATACAGAACATGGGTTGCAACCAAGGTCCTGTAGTGGCACCAGATCTTATGTAAAGGGGGTCATATAAGGTGTCTAAGACCAAGTTATGAGTTACTGATTATGATTATGCTGTCTGTATATCTGTATCATTTTGTAGTTGAAGTTATGAATATTGGCCGTATACTGTCTATATTTCAAACTTGTGCTGTGTTACTGGGAGAGATCCCAGACAAGTTGGTGTTAGCTCTCCTTAGCCTGCTTGATGGCCCATTAAGGACCATCAGGTACACAACTGACCCATTGAGAGGAGGCAGATACGCCTTGTGACTCAGCAGGGTGTGCAGAAACTGGCCCATGTGACTCCAAACTCCATTTTGCTGTAATTTTCCACAGTAAGAACAAAGAAGTGTTCTTACACTTGGAAGTGCCTATATAAGGCTGATGCCTCATCTTCATCTTGTCTTCAATCCTGCTTCCTAGCTCTGGAGGGACTTTGCTACAAGCTGAAGCTCTACACAAAGGACTGATGACCCATCCCAGCAGGAGATGTTCTCCAGAGACTTGATTTAAACCTGCAGTTTACTCCATCACTGCTACAAGCCTGAATTAAGAGCTTTGCCATTACTGTATGTAATTGATTCCATTTAACCAATTCTAGCTCTCATCTCTATCTTTTTCCTTTGATGAATAAACCTTTAGATTTTAGATTCTAAAGGACTGGCAGCAGCGTGATTTGTGGGTAAGATCTGATGTGTATATTGACCTGGGTCTGTGGCTTGGTCCTTTGGGATCGAGCGAACCTTTTTCTTTTACTGGGGTGTTAGTTTTCATAAGCATTCATTCCCAGGACGGGTGGCACTGGTGGTGATACTGGGAGACTGGAGTGTCTAAGGAAATTGCTTGTGTGACTTGTGGTTAGCCAGTGGGGTGAAACCGAAGTCCTTTTTGTCTGGCTGGTTTGGTTTGCCTTAGAAGTGAAAAAACCGCAGCCTTGGGCTGTGACTGCCCTGTTTGAGCAATTGGTCCTGAATTGGCACTCTCAGTTGGGTCCCGCCAGAACCGCATCGTCACAGTGTCGTGCTCTCTTATTTGTCAGTGTCTGATTTTGCAAAGGGACACCTTTCTGTTTAGCCAAAGTAAGCAGAGATGCCTCATACTTGTGTGAAGAGTGCAGATAACATCTGCTATGTTTGTGGTGAAGTGACTTTTGCATCACAAAAGCGCAGTCTAACCACTATGGTTAAGAGAGCCTTTCACCTTTCTTTTGGCTGCAAAATTGGAGATCGGGACAAGAGGTGGGCCCCACACATATGCTGCAACACTTGTGCAACAAATCTTCGCCAGTGGTTGAGCAGGAGAAGGAAATCTATGCCTTTTGCAGTGCCAATGATTTGGAGAGAGCCAACAGATCATACCAGCAATTGTTACTTCTGCATGGTGCCTCCAGTTGGGAAAGGTGTGTCAAAGAAGAAAAAGTGGACTGTGCGTTATCCAAACATTCCATCAGCTATATGCCCAGTACCCCACGGAGAAGGACTGCCAGTTCCTGATGCACCAGAATCCTTCTCACTTGAGTCAGACGAGGAAGAGGAAGAGGATGAAACTTCTGGTCCTGAACCATCAGTGACACAGGACCCACATTTTCTCCCATCCTCCTCCTCTGAAGCATACCTCAGAACACAAGATGAACTGAATGACCTTGTCAGGGATTTGGAACTACCCAAGAGTAAGGCAGAGCTGTTGGGCTCCAGGCTACAGCAGTGGAATCTCCTGGCAGGCTCTCAGGGCAAATGGAGCCCATCAATGCTTGCAGACTATTGCTGGACAGTGACAAGAGATGCTCTATTTAATGAATACAAGAGACAAGCCAAGAAGCGCCAAGTAGACACTGAATAGGACTAAACTATGTACATAATAGTTTTTTGCCTTTTGTTTCATAATAAATTTTATTGTTATAACCCTTTTGCTGATTTTTAAAGTGTTACATAAACAGGACAGGTGAAATATTATCATGTATAGCAACCATAAACACATGAAAAGACCTAGATTTACAATTTATGATTAAAACTCTACTATCTATACAATAGACATAGACATAAAATGTAAAAACTTAAATATCTTAGAAACAGTAGCCAATCAGTTGTTTTAATTGTCATATTTGAATTCAGCACATCAAAATACATAATAAATATCACATTTTATCTCTGAAGCAGATGACTTCTCAAAAATTGTAGACCAGTGCTATTAGTGAGCTCCCAGCTGCTTCAGTCCACGGTTTGCCAATCAGTGTGGTATGGGGCGTGTCCCCCCTCTCCATGCTCCAATATTATCCTCCCTCTTTGTTTCATGTCGATATTCTCCAGAGAAGGCAGGGAAATGGACCTATCGCTCTGCGCCCATCTATTCGCTCGCCTCGCGCATGAAGGAGTTTGCGAATGACCAGACTCCAGGTAGGAGAGCTCATGACCTAGCTCCTGCCCCCATCGCCCCACTGCATCACTGGCCAAACACCTCGAGGTTCCCAGGCACAAATCAGTGACCAATGGCTCAGACATTTGTCTGGATTTGTCCCCATCCTCCCCTTCCCATTCCCGGGAGCTCTGGCTCCCGCACGTGCCTATCTCCACACCCAGGGACCCTAGAGCCAGTTCACTGCTTTTCCAGCCTCTTATCCAAAGTGAGTGCTACTGGGCAGGGTGGCAAGAGACTGTCAGAGGGGTGGATCAACCCACTGGTTTGGGGTGCGAGTGGACCCCGGAACCTGGCAACTGCTACTGAATGCTGAACAGAGGCCAGAGCCGCTGGCTACCTGAAAGGGGGTCCAAAGAGGATGGATCTAGACTGTTCTCAGTGGTACCAGATGACAGAACAAGGAGTAATGGTCTCAAGTTGCAGTGGGGGAGGTTTAGGTTGGATATTAGGAAACACTATTTCACTAAGAGGGTGGTGAAGCACTGGAAGGGGTTTTACTTGACTAACTTAAACTTAAAATTCAAACCTAATAAACAAAGTAAGAACAAAACTTAGGGAAACCGAGCTCTGCTTAGTTTTTTTTAAACTTAAAGTTTCAGAAGAACAAGTGCAGCCTCCTAATAGTAGTAGTTCTTGTAGCTAGATAGACTCGCTAGAGATCAAGTAGAAATAGAATGGAAGTGAGAATGACAGAGCAGAGCGCTGTAGCGAGGTGAGTTACCTTTTCTACAGGGCACATGTGCTGGGGGAAAAAATTATGCCCAAAGTTTACTTTTTACCCACAAAATGTTGGGGTGCGTTTACCCCATAGGCTAGTATGTTTGTGCGTATTGATGACATGTACATACACACAGAAGTATCCTTGGGGTGCACCAGTTAAGTTTGTGGGTACAACATTGAAACCCCCCTGTGCCATTTTTCATTGTTTATTGGTCTAGATAAAAGGTCACAGACATTGGCGGGGGTCCTTATCTACTTAGGTAACAAGCTGTAGGTTCACTTTAATTTTTGAGTAAAAGGTTTTATTATCGATATGCTCACTTTGTCTTACCTTAACATACAGGAAATGGCCTGTAGGTTTTTTGCATTACCACCAAACCTACTTTAATATAAATTTATAAACCTATTACAATGCATCAAACACTTAAACTATAAGAAAATAAATATATATATATATATATATGCAACCAAGCAGGTTAGTCCTATAGGCTACACTTCCTCGTCTCATCTCACTCCTGCCCTCCCCACCCCTCCCCATTCTCTTCTGCCCTCAGCCCCCCGAGCCCTGCCCCTCTCCGTCTCACCTCACTCCTGCTCTCCCCACACATCCCACCCTTCTCCTTCTGTCCTCACCCCCACTGAACCCTGCCTCTCCCCAGTCTCACCTCACTCCTGTCCTGTCCTCCCCTGCCCTCCCCCGCTCCCTAGAGCAGCCCTGTCAGATTTCTGATTTGTCCAAAGTGGTGGTTGAATGTCAGTTCTTTCCCTCGCTGACCCCTCTTCCCCCATCCCAGGGCCTGCCGCCTACGGGCTCCCCCCAGTGATCGGGCCCAAGGTCGTCGGCAAGAGCTCTGCCCCAAACTATTCCCTCCTGGGGCGCAGCTTGCTTGGCAGCTTCTATGAGGACCTGAGCAAGGTGAGAGGTAGCCGCGGAGCTGGGGAGGGGGGTACTCAGATGGAAGGGGGTGAGGGAAGGGGGTGGGGGACACACTGGCAATGGGGAATGTGGGTGTAGGATGCCAGCTGGGTTGTGGCTCTGCCTGCTTGGGGGGAGGACCCCTGGGAATGGACTGTTGGCGACTGAGCTCTGCTCTCCTTGTGTGCAGACGCCAGGGCCCTGTAACTACCGTGTGGTGGAACCCAGCGTGTACAAGACCCGGGCCCCCCAGTACAGCATGCTTGCCCGCAACATGCTCCTTGGGAATAGCACGCAGAAACCAGGGCCCGGGGCACACAGCCCGGAGAAGGTGAGGTGGGGGCCGGGACCCACACACACATGGGCTCACAAGAGTTGTTGTGACAGGGAGGTGCTGAGAACGTGTTGGCTGGGGGAGAGACTGGAGATCTCATGGAGAGATTTCCCTGGCAGTGAACAGCCCGTGTGTGTGTGGGGCGGGGGCGATGCAGTATGTGTGGGGGTGATGCAGTGTGTGTGTGGTGGGGGGTGATGCAATGTGTGTGAGGGAGTGATGCAGTGTGTGTGGGGGGGTGATGCAGTATGTGTGGGGGTGATGCAGTGTGTGTGTGGTGGGGGGGTGATGCAATGTGTGTGAGGGGGTGATGCAGTGTGTGTGGGGGGGTGATGCAGTGTGTGTGTGGGGGTGATGCAGTGTGTGTATGAGGAGGTGATGCAGTGTGTGTGAGTGCATGTGTGTGTAGCGGGAGAGCTAAGGTCTCACACAGGATTGTAGTCATGGGGGATGTTGAGATCTGATGGGGGGCACATGTGTGTTTATAACATGGGGGGATGTATGTGTGGGATGTAGTGTATGTGAGAGGGGGGATGCAGTGTGTGTGTGTGTGTGTGCGCATGTGTGTAGTGGGGGAGCTAAGGTCTCATGAAGGATTGTAGTCGTGGGGGAGCATTGAGCTCTGATGGGGGGGGGGCGGGGGGAGTGTGTGTTTCTAACGTGGAAGCCAGGATCTCCGTAGGGTGCCAGCAGGTGCTGGGGGGAGGAGCTGAGATCTCATGCGCTGATCCTGCGGTGTTCTGCTCCCTCTCCCTGCAGTACGTCCAGCAGCGTGGCCAGACCTTTGGGATCCGCCACTCCGACTACCTGGCGCCCCTTGTCATAAACAGATAGCTAAGGGTTAATGTCTCTTTCACCTGAACCACCTGACCAGAGGACCAATCAGGAAACAGGATTTTTTTCAACTCTGGGTGGAGGGAATTTTGTGTCTGAGTCTTTGTCTGTCTGCCTGCTTTTCTCTCAGCTTTGAGAAGTGATTTCTGTTTTCTAATCTTCTGTTTCCAAGTGTAAGTACCAAACATGGTTTTGTTGTTTTGTATTTACATGTCTATAGTGGCTGGAGTGCTTTGATTTATATTCTTTTTGAATAAGGCTGTTTATTCAATATTCTTTTAAGCAATTGACCCTGTATTTGTCACCTTAATACAGAGAGACCATTTTTTATGTATTTTTCTTTCTTTTTTATATAAAGCTTTCTTTTAAGACCTGTTGGAGTTTTTCTTTACTTCAGGGAAATTGAGTCTGTACTCACCAGGGAATTGGTGGGAGGAAGAAATCAGGGGGAGATCTGTGTGTGTTGGATTTGCTAGCCTGATTTTGCATTCCCTCTGGGTGAAGAGGAAAGTGCTTTTGTTTCCAGGACTGGAATTACAGAGGGTGGACTCCCTCTGTTTAGATTCACAGAGCTTGTGTCTGTGTATCTCTCCAGGAGCACCTGGAGGGGGGAAGGGAAAAAGAATTATTTCCCTTTGTTGTGAGACTCAAGGGATTTGGGTCTTGGGGTCCCCAGGGAAGGTTTTTCAGGGGGACCAGAGTGCCCCAAAACACTCTAATTTTTTGGGTGGTGGCAGCAAGTACCAGGTCCAAGCTGGTAACTAAGCTTGGAGGTTTTCATGCTAACCCTCATATTTTGGACGCTAAGGTCCAAATCTGGGACTAATGTTATGACACCCCTCATCGTGGACGTAGTGGATTAAGCGAACGCGGTCAGAGAAGCAGAGGGAGCGACTGGTCGTGGGCATTAGAGAGAGGGACGGACTGGACAAGAATTTTGCATTTGAAAATCTTTGCTGACTTAACACTCTGTTCAGTCGCCTTTGGCAAGTCAGCCTCCAGCTCCTCAGGCCCTGGGAGACCCGGGGAGCTTGGGCCTGGCATCTTCCCAGACCCTCAAACTACATTTCCCTTTGTGCAGTTTGAGCCCACTCCTCCATATCACCCTCCCCCATTATCATGCTGATTCCTCTCCCTGTTCTCCTGCTGCCCCTTGGTTATCCCTTAGCCAGCCTCGGCAGGGTTAGTGCTTTCAGCTTCCCCACCCCACAACTCAGTGGCCCCTGGCCCTCAGCAGTGTATCTGCTCTTATCTGAGTTCCTGCCACTGTGTTCACATCTTTTTGGCGCTCAGATCCCTGGAGCTGAGCACAAGCTGGGCTCTCCCTGGAGCTGCGCAGAGAGGGCCCCTGCCTGCATTTGGATGAGAGGCCCAGAGCTGAGCGTTTCTCCTGCTGAGCTGCGTTTGCAACTCCCTGTCCCATTCTGATTTCCATGTGCTGAACCTTTTCTGTCTTCCTTGTGTCGGGACGGATCCCATTGCAATGTGCTGCACGGTCTGTGCTCCATGCTGATGTCACTCAGGATAGAACTTGGATCCTCCTGCTCCAAAAACACAGACTGCACCCACGTGAGCTACAGGAGACTCACCCCTTAGCTGTCCCTGTAATGGGCTCACCACACGCTATTGTGCAATTCTGATTCTGTCCAGTAGAGGGCAGTGCTCTCGCCATCATTCTCTGTGTCACACACTAGTTAGTTCATTACAGACACTATATATTTATACCCAGATGTGGTTATAATAACCACATCCCCATCTCTGCAGGGAAACTGAATGCAAAAACGAGCTCCAGGCGAGGCACAAACCACCTTAGAGGGTTCTGGAGAGGCAGAACCTGCTCTAGCTCACAGAGCAGTGGGGTTACCTAGGCCCAGATGCTAGAGAACAGACAGCTCGGTCTGGAGTGGGAAGTTACAAATATTCCATGAGAGCAGACTCCCACTCCTTCCCTGGGAGACAATTCACCAGCCCCATAGATCATAAACATTAAGACCAGAAGAGACCCAGCCTCATGCAATTGTTTCTGCCTCACGCCCAGATCTCCTGATTGAGCTGATGCATATCCTTTAGAAAGGCATCCAGGTTTGACTCACTGCGTCCCTAGGTCAGATTTTCCAATGGTTAATTACCCTCACTATGAAAACATGGCAGCTTATTTCTAGTCTGAATCTGTCTGCCTTCAGGTTCCTCCTTTGTCTGCCAGCTTAAATAACTGTTGACAGCCAGAAATGTCTTCCCCTTGGGGGTAATTGTAGATCATGGTCAAGTCCCCTCTTAACCTACCCTTGGATAAACTAAAGCGGACACGTTTCCTTAGTCTCTCACTATAAGCCAGATTGTCCAGAGCTGAGATCCTTTTCCTGGCTCTTTGTTGAACTTTCTCCAATTTTTCAACATGTTTTTTGAAGTGTGAACACAGAACTGAGCACAACATGCACTAAGGTGGAGAAGCCATGACTGTATCTGCCATGGGTCAGCATCCTGCCTCCTCAGCCGTGGGCAACACAAATCCCCCCCTCTCAGCCTACGCAGGCTCCGCTGTCCCTCTGCTGGTTAGCAACAGGCACACCTCAACCTCTGAGCCCTCCGAGGGGCTTCTTGGAGCATCCCGCCCTGCTCCACTGGACACTCACAAGATTCACTGCTCCCGAAAGAACAGCCCAGCCCACCTCACCAGCTCCACCTGAGATCTCGGCACCATTGCTTCACACGCAGCCCTTGGGCACGTTTAGCTTGAAAACAAGCCGAGTTTATTTAACAAAGAGATTCAAATGGTAGCAAATAGAAATCCTGGAAACAAATGGTTACATATAAAATAAAAGCAGAACCCGCATTGTGAAACCTGGATGTATTTAACTAACGCTCACCCGAAGACCTTGCAGAGTTCTGCAGCCAGGCCGTGCTGTGCTCTGTTTTTCACGAGGGAAGCCACGCTACCAGCTTGTCTCCTCGGTGAAGGGTGCCGGAGGGGAGGAGTAACCTCTGCCCCCCAGGAATGCTCCAACGCTCCCTTCTCTTTACTCATTGACAGGGTGCTGCCCTGCTGGTTGCTGGAGGCTTTTTCCCTGCGTGTCTCTTTCTTGTCGGTTTGACAAACTCTTGATCAGCATTCGGCTCAGTCTGTGGACAGTCTGTGAACAGGCCTCCTTTGTGAAGCGGGCAACACCCAATACCCAATACCTGCCTGAACTCCCAGACCTTAAGAATATGGTTTCTGGTACAGATACGTAATTCCAGAAACAGTATCTGTCCGTACGCTTTGCAATGAGTATGATGACCAGCTCTGGGCAGAGCCCCCACATGCCACCCTTTTGTAAACTTAACATGTACACGTCCAACCCAAGGTATCTCTGTAAAACACCATGCAACTCCGTGCCTGCTCAGGGTCCTGGATCACACCTCCCCTCCTACGCTGACTCTTGATTCTGCCACTGGCTAATGTATATGTCAGCTTGGAACTCTCTTGCCCAGACAGTGCATCTGCCACCACATTTCCTTTGCCTTTAATATGGACAATTTTCATATTATATTCCTGCAGTGCTGTGCTCCAGGGCATCAGCCTGGAGTTGGACCTTCAGCCCTGTGTACCTGTACCAAAGCAGAGGGGGCTCCTTTGGAAGCTTATTCCAATACTCAACTATCTTTATAGCTAGCAGGTTTTTCCCAATATCTCACCTAAATCTCCCTTGCTGCAAATTAAGCTTGTATTGTCCAGGAGAAGCTGAGCAGTACAGGACATCCATTTCTGGGGGAAATAGAAGACTGGGTCTGTGCTGGCGTCACCCTGCAGTATGAACAAGGCTGGTAAGAGCTGAACTGTGCCTGGCTGCAGATCACACACACACCAAGCTGGAAGTGGCTGACGTGCTGGAGCCCTGTTGGGGAGCAGCCCAGGACTGGAGGCTGCAGAAGCAGAGCAGCGTGCAGGGCACCCCAGGTTAGAGCCCGGGTGACACAGCTACTCACTAGTCTAGACTGTGCCCTGGGTCTGTCACACTCTCATGGCTTTGTCCTGTTCAGGTACCATTACAATAGGAGAGGCCCAGGGGCTTTCTGCCTCAGGGATTCCCCCGTTTCACGCAGGCTTTCCACCTCCTCCAGAACTTGTTGCTGCATTTCCCCTCCAGCCGGGGATGCTCTGCTAGGAGAGGGCGGGGCCCTGAGGTTTGCCTGGAGTCTGCAGTCTTGGCAGTTAAAGCTGGCGAGGAAAATCCTGTTTGTGGTGCCTGGAAAGGGCCGGCGTATCCTGCTTTGGGGGTGGATCTAAACCCGCCCTGAACTCAGGGCTTTCCAGGGGATTCTCTGCCCTGCTCTCCCTGACCAAATCCATTAAAGGGATGGGGACAGTTTCTTCATCAACACAACAAATCATATTTCTGCCATCTCCTTTGGACGGTAAGTTTTACTCTATCGATATGCACAATTTGCACCATTCCTCTGCTGCTGGGCTTCCTTACATCAAATGTGACGACCTTCACCCCTTCAATCTCCTTCCAATGTCCTTCCTATAATCCTGCCTTTTGCTTCCCCTCACTGGGGTCAGCACTAACAGCAACTCAGCAGAGTCAAATGATCTTTCTGCAGTTCGCCCATCGTACCAAGTGTGCTGAGTTCTCTGACCTTTTTCAAGAGTCTGTCTCCCTCAATTCCTCATTACCTGTAAATTCTCCTTAAAACGAGTGACATACTCCCCTCCAGGCTGTCCTCTTTCCTCAGTACTGCCCTCCCCAGAGCCTCCAGTCAAATCTAAGGGCTTCTTGACACTGGCACTTTTCAGCACTGCAACTTTCTCACGTAATGGTGTGAAAAAACACCCCCTTGAGCGCAGCAAGTTTCAGCGCTAAAAGCGCCAGTGTAAACAGTGCACCAGTGCTGGAAGCGCGGCTACGCACCTCATTGAAGTGGCTTTTTAGAGTTGCCAGTGTAAATTAGCCCTAAGGGTCCCCTCGCCTGCTTCCCACATAGGAGATCAAAGGGGGAAAGCCAGTAGATTCTCGGGGAACACTTCTGTCCACACTGAGCAAATGATTAATTAAAATGTCCCAATCATTCTCATGCCTAGTGACGTACGTTCTTAGCACAGCTTTTACAGTTCCAAGACATCTTTCCGTTAACCCATTTGGTTCTGGGATATAGGGAGCAGCCTTTATATGCTTTGCTCCACGTCAGTCCCGTGACTTTTGAAAGACTACAGACATTGAATTTGCACCACAGTCCGTCAAGATTTGTCTGGGAAAACTAATCAGCTAAAAATAGTGAATAGAGCTTTACCCACTGGTTAGCCTATTCCAGAGCTTAATTACCCTTACAGTTAGGTTTTTCCTGATAGCTAACCCAATGGTCTCCAATCTTTTTACACCCAAGATCACTTTTTGAATTAAAGGGCAATGCAAGATCTACCCCGCCCCTTCCCTGAGGCCCCGTTCTTTCTGCAAAGCCCTGTCCTCCTCACTCCATCCCTGCCTCTCTCCGTCGCCTACTGTCCCCCACCCTCACTCACTTTCACCAGGCTGGAGAGGGGTTGGGGTTTGGGAGGGGTGCGGGCTCTGGTTTGGGCCTGAAGGATTCCCTGTGTGCGCTGAGCCTGGGGCAGAGGGTTGGGGTGCAGGAGGGGGTGAGGGGCTCAAGCTCTTGGAGGGAGTTTGGGTGCAGGAAGGGTCTCCAGGCTGAGGTGGGGGGTTGGGATGAAGAATGGTTTACAGGGTGCTGGCTCCAGGAAGGGTCTCAGCGCTGGGCATTGGGATGTGGCCTCAAGCCGAGCAGCTCTTACCTTGGGCGGCTCCCGGTTGGCATCACAGCGAGGCTAAGGCACCCTGCCCCCCCACACCCCTGGGGCCTCGCTGGCCACATATAGGAACAGTGTGGGGCCAGGGTAGGCAGGGAGCCTGGCTTAGCAGCAGCCCTGCTGCGCCACGAGAGAGCGCAATTGACTGGGAGATTCTCTAGGATTGAGCAGTCCATCACCATGGACCAGTTGGTGACCCCTGATCTAACCTAATCCTCCCTTGCTGCAGATTAACCCACGTCCCTAACAGGGAGCTGTCTCTTTAAGAGCTCTCTGGTGTGGGCAGGGTGGATAGGAGCGAGTTGTGTCTGGGTCGTTGTTGCTAGGCAGATTTCGCACTCCCCAGCCAGAAGCTTCTGGAATTGGTTGCGGTCGTTTAGGGGCTGCTCAAATCGGTTCCCTGGTGCTGGGATCAGACCCCATGAGGGCAGCAGTCAGGGCAGCTACTTTGTGCCAGGCCCTGTGCTCTGTGCGGCAGGGAGAAGCTGGGCCCAGGAGCAGGAAACAGGCTGTTTGCCCAAACTCGGAAGCATGTTGCAGCAGGTCAGTGATTTTGTTACAACCCTCCAAGAGGGAAGCCTGAGGAATGTAAATTACAGGGGAAACTGGGAGGGAAAAGTAATTCCTTTTATTTTAATTATACGTTTGAATTTTTATTTTAGCCAAACACTTTTAATTAAATTGTCTCAACTGTGTGTGAGTCACCAACTTTTCTGTAAATGTAATCGTAGGGAAGGAGTCATTTATATTTTGCTGTTTTCAGTTTTGCATTGACTTGTAACAGAGTTGGGTTTTTTTTAAAATCTATATACTTAATGGGGTAGTTGGTTAATCAGTTATCTGATTGGCTAACAGTGTTTTCAGCAGAGGAGGAGAATGAGTCTGCCTGGATTCCAACGGAAGATTCCTGAAAACAAGTGGAAGGAAGATGTTGCTTTTGACTCAGCAGACTGTGTAGATTTAGTGATCAGAGACTTTAACTGAGACTCCAGAGAAGTCAGCCTAAGCTTTAGGGAACCCAAGATCCTTTTCAGCTATATTACCACCTAACCAGTTGTTCCCCATTTTGTAATTGTGCTGTGATGCTGGTAACCAAGTGTCAGCTGAGAACTGACAAACTCACAGCTGGAAGCCAGGCCAGTTCACTTGTGTATAAGTATAAATGAAAGTGATTGTTCAATATCTAAGAATCTATTGGTGTTTAAACATCCTGACAACTAATGGGATGGTGCATGCATTGTTTTCACTTACCTGTACCCAGTTAGAAGGTAATAGCAAACATTTACATTGTATATAGCCCTGTAACTAAATCACCCATCCAATGAGAAAGAAGGCTTGTGTAATGCAAATGAAGAAATTTAACGGGAAGGTGGGAATTCTTGTGCATTTGAAGACAAGTGGTCACTGTGTGTGCTGATCAAAGACCTTAAATGCATCCTTCTCCCTCTGCCAGAGAAGGAGCCCACATCAGTAGTGACTCAATGAGCTTCTTTATCTGAGAAGAAACTATAAGTATGGACACAAGGGAAAATTCTTCATCTCTGGACTGGTTGGATTCTCACAGGCAGAATAACCAAATGAGAAGAAGAGTTACTCTGAGGAGCCTGAAAAGACTTTTGGGAAACTACCAGTTCCCAAATCTCTGCTGCCTTTAGGAATTCTAGACTGTGACTAACCTGTACATATATTTTTATCTGCTTTAACATCTCAATAACTCTCATTCCTTTCTCTTAGCTAGTAACTTTAGTAGTTTAGTGTCGAATTGACTATCAATGTTATCATGTGAGATCTGGGATGCAAATTGAGCTGGGTGAGTGTGGAACTAGATACAATGTGACTATTTTCTTGATTTTTGCAGGAAGTCACCACCATTTAGCACACATTCCAGCTTGCCGGCAAGGCAAGACAGACTGGAGTGTGTAAGAGGACTGTCTGTCACTCCATTGTCAAACTATTATAGTACTTTGGAAATTTCAACACTTGATACTTATAATTATAGACATAGCACCAGCTAGGATCTCTGCCCTGGTTTTTGACAGTCTACCCTGAGGACCAGGAGTCTCTCCAGACAGTGTCTCACGTGCACTGGATTTTTTTCCTAAGTGAAGTACTTTGCACTTGTATTTACCTTTCTCCTTTTCCTCTCTTTAAATCAGAGTCTGCTGATGGCTGCTCTGAGAAAACCGTCTCTCTGTCCCTGCCTCCCTCAGGTCTTCAGCGAGAGCCTGCCCTAGAGACCATCTGATCACCTGCAGAGTCTCGGGCTCCTCGTTCCCAGCCACATGCAAGGCAGGGCAGATGACCAGGAGAACACCCGTGATGGGTTTGGTCACAGAGACCTCCTTGGGATTGTCGTCTGATTTGCTGAAATTAGCTTTGATCTCATTTTCCCTGTCAGCTTGGGACTTCCAGAGCCCTGTCTTGTTGAGCCAGAGACACTAGCCTGCTGCAACCCAGATCCAGCGTCTGGTCTATATCCCCAAAGCTGCAGACTTCACTGAAAACAGCTCAGCAACTTATTTGTCTCAAGCCTCAAGCCTGCAGTTGCCAATGTACCTCAGTCCAGTTCCATACACTTCAATGATATTCTGTGCCCTACAATTATGGAGAGGCATTTTATGCTGTTCAGGTTAGAAGAAATCCTGGCGAGGGTCAATTTTGCACTTGAAATCATTCTAATCTGGCTGAAAAACTTTGTCGGAGAAGGGACTTCCAGAATGCCCTAGGTTGATCAGACTTGCAATTAATCCCACTGCAATCTGACCATTGAAGAAGTTCCCCTTAACTCAGCCCTTTTCTTTATTAGCTGAAGTCTCTCACAAGACCCAGTTCTCTTGGCTGCCCATGCATGGAGATGCAATGGCTGATGGTTCCCATTGATTTCACTGTATATTAGATATGAGCAGCTGAAGGTGGAGGTGCAGAAAGGTTTTCTCTAATCCAAGGAGGGTAAGGTGCCTTCCTTCAATCTCAAATGGATGGAACTGTCCTCCTTTACGCTGGTTCAGCATCTACCCTTCAACTGTCAAATATATATAAATGGGAAATGCAAAGTTTCATTGAATGAAAATCAAAGAGCCCCAATTTCAGAGGCTAAGACTCATGAACTGAGCACTGGAATGACATCTGAGACCTTGACATGCATCTTTAAAGAGAATCTCATCTTCATTATTGGAACATTTAATCCCATTAAAAAGTTGCTACTATTATAATAATATATATATATTACATCTCTTTGGCCTTATAAAACATGATGTGTGTTTGTAAAGTGCTTTGAAATGCTTAGATCAGAGGACACTTCAGATGATCCACCCTGCATATTACAATTATATCTGTTTACCATGGCACATTTTAGTGAAGGTCAGACAGGGAGTGATTGGCAGAGTCAAAAATGAACCCCCACTTTCAGTGGCATCGTCTAACATGTCTACTCCTCTAATACATTACATTTCATGGCTTCCAAATAAATCACTAACCTGAGAGCAACTCTTAGAGAGGCTCATTCTGGATTTTTTCTTAATTTGTTTTTGATGTTTTTTGGAGGATGCTTGTGGTGAAACATCTTCTCATGTAAGAGCTGAAACAACAATCAACCACCTAAAGTCTTGCCATGGACTTTAATTCTCTTAGTTTGAAGATTTAGCCTCAGTGGTGGGTATTTACACTCAGGCAGACACATTGTATTGTCCCCAAAATTTTTCTGTTTGAATTCTATATTGGATTTGTATTCCTATACTGCATATGAACAAGCTTGAATTCCATTGGACAATTATTATCCTCATATGTAAGGAAGGAAATATTACTGAGATAACCTACCCTGTGTCTCGTTTCACAAACCTAGAAGAATTCATTACCATTGCGTTCCTGTGACCCATTAGAGAGATGTGTTTGCAAGGAAAGAAAAAGTAGCGCACATAGACCACCTCCCAAACAACATTCTGGATCTAAATCCACACAATCTGGTGCTATTTAATTTTCATTCAAATGTAGTTTTGCATGTGGTATTTTGTGAAACATTTTTATTTGAAAGTGCAGGCTCTCTCTTGGTGTAAATCAGCAGAGTTGCTCCAACTTCAAAGATGTTCAAGCCCTTAAAATTAAAGGGAGGATCCTTCTGCCCTCTTCCCTGGCTGTGGAAGCCTCTCTTGGGGATATCTTTACGTTCTAAACATATTCTGGTTCAGAGAGAAATGCTTTCTGCAACTTAAACCTTATCTACAGAAGAGGATTGAATCCTTTCACTCGCCATCATCCCTACTTGACCCGTGAGCAAATCTGTTCCTAGGCAGCCCTTTGTGACCTCATTAGTGACACAAGTGGAGGTCCAACTATAGGTAAAGTTTTACTCACCGTAGAGTAAGATTCACCCCTGGCAGACGACCATCACAAAGGCCCATGCTCCGCTTAGGTCCCTGCTAAGTTCCAGTTTGAAAGTGTAGTGGGACTAAAATTGTTCATAGGGCATTTTACTATACCCCTGCTAACAGGTGAATTTCCAATGTAAGGTCCTGACAGGAAACATGCTGGAGGAATTGGAATGATTCCGAATTGACTTCAAAAAGGAATTGGATCTGACCCAGTGAGATGGAGAAAGGTGAGAATGCAGAAAAATGGCTCCCTCCTTCCTAGCAGGTTTACAATGAATGACCCAAAGCCCCTAACCACGATCAGCATGAATTGAAAGGACCAACCTGGATTCATTCCGTCAGAGCCAGTTGTGCTATTGAGGCCGCTCAAAATCACCTTCACATTCATTCTCACTGCAGCCACAAAAAAGTCAGTAAAATGACACAAGGAATGCAGTTGGCCCATACAATTTTAAGATGAAAGAAAGATGAAGAGTGCAATGTGCATGTCACACCCTCTGAGGCTGAGATTGGCCCAATGATCAAAGCCCCTCAGGAAAACAGCTCCATCCAAAGGAGGAGATAGCAAGACAATCAAGTTTGTTTGGTAACTAATTAGGACCATCACCACAAACAGCATCCAGATGCTTCCAGGCAGTCCTAGGGACTGTAGAAAAGTGCTCACGACTCAGGGCTCTTCTAAGTCACTTCTCCAGACTTCATCTCCTCAGTGAACTCGGTAAGTCCAATTACACTCAATTGCTTTCGAACTCTAGAGATGTGACAGTAGGGGCTATTTTCATTGAAGACTGAATCTTGCTTTACTGATGTGATTTTATGAGGGATCAGGATGGTCTTCCATAATTATCTTGTGTAGGTATTTAGTTTCAGGCACTAGTGGATTCATGGGAAACATATTTCCTATTAACCGGAAAAAGAATTAGGGACATTTCAATCTATTCAGTAACTTGAGAAAGTCACTTAACCATATTTCACTTATCTGAATTATGAATACATTTCCCTAGGTTAGTAGAGAAAGGGCCAGTTCAGTGCTCTCCTACTTTATTCTGAACCAGCTGTTACTCCTCACTATTGAAGACATAAGCTGAAGTCTTTGACCGCACTTGTACCTTCTTTTGACTCTAGTCCCTGTTGTGCAGTTTGAGGTTTACCTCCATCCCAGAAAGATGACTTTCTCCAGCCTGTGCTATCCAGAATGTGGGGTGGCCCGACCCAGTCCAGTTACTGGCACCTGCAACGAGCCATGCGTTAGGCAGTGCTCTGACTACTGAAGTGGTGATCAGACCCTCACCGGTTGTCGTGACCCTCCCTGGACCAATTCTCAGCAATTTCCCTCAACACAGTGGAGTGGGAGCTGTAGGAGCACCTGCGGTCGCAGCCATGTTTTGGAGGCTCATTCAGGTTGGGGGGGATCATACGGACTATGGAGTTTAGGGGGGTTATATGGTTACAGTGGCCATTACGGTTACGGGGGATTATTGGGCCATGGGGGATACGGCGGTTACCCAGGTCTTTATGGTTATGGGGATTATGGGGATATGGGGGATATGGCCTGTAGGTATCTTGGTGGATACTGTGGGCCATGCTAAACCAGCAGCAACATCCGTGGAAGAAGGAAGAACCAGGAAATGAACTGCCAGATACAGATTCACCCCTGATCTTTTGGGCATGGCTTTCAGAAGTCCTGGGCAAACAGGGCTCCAGTTGAACTCGGTGGGAGCTGTGTGTGCTCAGCACCTTGGGCTGATGGCCATGCTGCATTTCTAATGTTATGCTTTAGGACTCTTTCTGCCAAAGGCTTTCTCAACCATGTGCTGATGCTTTTATTTCCATGTGGGCTCATTCTGAATTACACGCAGGCTGTTTACACTAACCCCACCGTATAAAGGGAGTCTTAAGATGGATATCACTTACATATATTGTTAGTTTAAGTCCCTTTAGAAGGAAAAAGAGACTTGGTGTCAGGAGAATTAGGCCCCACATGTTCTATCCTTTCCATCACCACGTATCTTTAGCATCTCATTTTGACCTTCTCTGTGGCCGACATACAGGGAGAAGTTGCATAATTCTCTGTTCTTATTTGTTTTGTCTCATTTCTCACCAACTGGGTAAAACAAGGATCTTAAAGTGGTTGTAAAGGGGACTTGTTTGTCAACCTCTGCAGCTGCACCAATGCAAACAGAAAATCTTGTCTGAAATACACCCATTGAGGCCTGCGATCGGTCATGGCCCTTCTTGAAATACTGGAAATATATTCTTTCTGCTCTGTAGTATTACTTCCTGTAACTGTGTACTGCCAATTTCGTTTGCATTAAAAACTCTGCTGCATCATAATATCGGTCTTCTGGTTCTCCTTGTTCCTCCCTCTTTGCTTAAAAATTGCAAAATTCCTCCCTGTGGAACCGGCAGCACCGGGCATTTCTCCAGTTGCAATTTTCAAAGATCTGGAGTGGCTGATAGCTTTCTGCAGGCCCTGGGTACCAGGGTGCAGTTCCTCCTAGCATTACCTATATTAGCACAGACTCTTTTCCTGGAAATACCTAGACCGATTTTCACTTCAAGAATGTAAGTTTTTCCTTTGGTATCAAGAAGACTAACCATATGGTTCATGGTGAGCATCTGGGTGAATCATTGAAGGACAATGACCCAGGTTTTTGTAAGTGTCACCTGGCCTCAGTGGGTCACAGCTGAGAATATCAGATTCAGGACAAACTGCTGAGGGATATGGCAGACTCACCCCATGCTGGTGGTTATTCTGACGTTAGATACCAAGCTAGTAAAAAAGTAAATTTCTGTCTCATCACAGTGGTTAACAAGAACTCAAAAATGCAGTCTCCAGCCCTTATTTCACACCCCAACACTTTATGATGACTGGTTATTAAAAACCAATTTCACCGTATAGAAGGTTCTGCTTATCTTAAGGGATCAGCCACATAGCCAGGCCAATATACAGCTCAGATCTAAAGCAGTTCCCCACCAATGGGAGGAGCAGAGTCAGCGCTGAGGGTGGGGGCAGTGTGCAGAGCCACATTCCTTCCCGAGGGCTGCCGGAATATGCTGGATGCTTCCTGGAGTGGTGCAGAGGGCCAGGGCAGGCAGGGAGCCTGCCTTAGATTCACTGTGTCACCTACCGGGAACTGCCTGAGGTAAGGCCAGTCGGAGCCACACCCGTTATCCCCCCTGCGCCCTGCTCCAGCCCAGAACCCCCTCCTGCATGAAAAACCCCACCACACACACTCTGGAGCGCCATCCTGCACACAAATTCCCTTCCAGTGCTTGTAACCCGCATCCCTACTGCACCCCAGCCCCTGCCCCAGGTTTAGTCCCTTCCCACGCTTCCATCCCCTCGGCCGCAACAGAGCCTGCATCTGCTCCAGTACCCCAACTCCCAAGCTCAGCCCCATCAAAGTGAATGATGGAAAAGGAAAGCAAGTCATAGAAGGAGGGAGGATGGTGTGAAGCGGGGTACAGCTTCAGGGAAGGAGTGAATTGGGGAATGAGGGCATTGGGAAAGGGCCATGGTAGGGCAACAGTGTTTGGATGTTGTGAGTATGGACAGTTGACACCCTATTAGGAGCCCTCTACCAAACGAAGCCCATTCCATCATCACCGTCTTCCCGGCACTAAGGG